>NC_064819.1:165876125-166176792 GCF_024166365.1 Elephas maximus indicus
ACTTTGTCTTCAATGATGCCGTCATAAACCTGTGTTCTGGTTTCTTTAGATAAAAACCATGAATTCCTTTTTTTTTTTTTTCCTGGGAAGGGCAATAATTTACCTTGGCAATTATGCCTTGGGGGTTTACTGAGGCACTCTCCTATTTTTCAGAGGTTCTTAACCAGGACTTTGAATTTTTCTTATTTAAATAATTTTTCTTATCTAAAGGTAAGGTAAGCTTGAAGAGCTTGAAGACGGGCTTTTTTACTTACTGTTTTAATTCAGAAATGTTATATTAATTCCAAAGAAAACTTTCAATTTTGTCAAGAGGGATAAATTGATCCTTGGTAGTTTACAAGCCATTTAAAACGTTCCTAGACAGATTACTAAGACACAATTAAGAGTTTTTTGGGGGGAGAGGGGGTTTTAACTGGCATCTGCAAGCAGTGGGCTCCCAAATTTTTGAAATTGTTACATCTCTACTTTATTTACTAAATTCTTGGTAACTGAAACTTTATACTGGGAATCAAAATATAAACAGGCATTCTGTAATTTAAAATTACCTCTTCATGCTCTGAGCCTTCTTAATTATTATAAACCTTTCTACTTATTTGTACATGAATGTTCTGGATAATCCCTTCATGTTCAGATGCAAACCCATGGCCATCATCAGAGTCCAATGGCTTATTTCAACCTTTCTCTAGACCCATACCCTCCTTTTCTAATCAGTAGTAGTTGAACAGGTAGAGGCTTCTACTAACTTGGTTTTAAGATCTTCCTTAAACTTGATGGTTCCTCACAGTGTGTAATCATTATTACTTACTGAAAATACATGGCATTTCTCAAAAAGCAGACTTACCGCCTGTGAAATTTTACTATTATTTCATCACATTTTATTCATCATTGTAATATTTTAAGTCCTGCTAATCTTTCATTACCAAAGAAAGGAAACCACATTATTGTTTATCTTCAGTTAAAGAACTGACTATGCTTTTTGGATTAGGGATTCAATCTGTTTTCTTGGTTTAATTTGGGCACTCTTGGCTTAGATGTGGACTATAAAATCTATTCATAGTATTCTTAGGATTTGAGTGTGTTCAAATGTGTAATATCTAGACTTTTAAATTTAAATGCCTTTCATAGCCACTGTTCTATCAAATCATCCAGCAAGTGGTAATCCAAAAAAAAAGAAAAGGAAAACCTGATGCATTTAATGGTTTCAGTGACTGGCGATGGGAACTTGATATGTAATGATGACTCTACAAAAGCTATGTAATCATTCACCTGTATTATAACCATCAGTCCTCCAGCTCAGGCTGGAGAATGACCATAAGGGAGGACTGAGAAAGGAGGCCATCTGTGTCAACAGAGTTTTAGACCACAAAGTCAACTAGACTTCATTGTTTGTTCCAAGAAAATTTTGCCTGAGAGATAAGACTGTAGACTAATAACTTCACTGCTTACTTCAGGAAATTCTTATAGATCAATTTATTAGAGACAATAATCTGTTCACCTGGGAAAATTGCTCGCTTATCAGTTTACTTCTCAAGATTTGTTTCCGAGACTCTCACTTTGCTGTGTGTACCAATCCTAGACTATTTATATCACACATTTTATCCAATTTTAATCAGTTCTCTGCTTTGAAAGACCCACCTTAACCCACTTGAGCTCAGACTCCAAAGTCCTATAAAGATATCTCACTTCTGACATACCTTTCCTGAGTCACTGCTAAGACTCTGTCAGGATGGTGTTTTCATTAGTGCAATGATCCAAATAAACCTGGTTTTGTTTTACTAACTGATTGTCAGGTGATATTTTGAGGAGCTCAATAAAAGGTTGTACAAATACATTTTGAAAACAACAGAATTTATGTTTCTTGTAAAATTTATAAATTTCATAAATTTTTGTTGAGGGGTTTACTTTAGGTATTTAGAACAATATTATTTTTTGTGATTGAGATAAATTATTATTGACTGTTTTAGTTTTTCCTTTTTAAGATTTTCTCAAAAACCAAGCATATTATGGAATTCTTATAAACTGGAACCTTGGCCTGTGGGGGTTACTTAGCAACTTTTGCAATAGGCATGGAGTTATTTCCATACCTTAAAATTTCTTTTAATTAAAGTGAAAAGAGAATCAACTGCTGTTGCTTATTCCATGACAAAAGATATACAAACCAAAATTAAAGTATGGACAAGCTATTGTTGACAATGTGAAGAGTGAGATGTGTAGAGAGTGAAATGAAAAGAACTTTAAAACACTGAGCAATACGGGACTTTTAAAGTAGAGATAACATTTGGAATAAGGTTTCATTGAGATAAAAGCCACTAAAAATTAGTCTTATATCTATCAAATTGAATATTGATTTTGTGTATTTATATATCGTGCTGACTGAAAGTGAAATGATGAAACTCAGAGATTTGGAAGGTAGGATAGGAGAAAAAAGAGGATAGTTGGGTGACCTAAATTTCAGTTAAAAACCACTGACTGGAAGTAATGGAAGCACTGTTTAGCTTTCAAGGGGAAAAATAAGAAATTAAGTATTCTAAGTGATATTGTAACTGGCCTTAATACAAGGAAATATGGATTAGTTGGATTGCATTTATCCTTAGTTGAAACAGGCGTTATATGAAGTGACTCTTATTTTGGTTGTGTCTATTTCATGTCATTTCAAATGTTTCAACTACACTGGAAAAGAAAACAATTCAGGGGAATTCTGGTTTAATTTAAAAAGTTTTATGACTAGTATTCTGTGAATTTTAGCACCTCGAACACATTAATAAAACTTACTTCTTGAAAAGTAATATAAATTTGGTCATTAGCCGGTTTAGCAATGAGTTTTATTTTAGTGCAATTATGCCTACATTTTATATTCCTCCTAAAAGCTTATTGTGCATCATCAGAACAAACGCTTTTTATAAACTGTCAAAATATCTCTGTGAGATAGAAGGATAAAACATTGTGCTTCACTTTTAATGAAGTGATAATCATTGACGTCAAGTAGATTTTACAGCATTATACACAGTAGAAATATGTTCTAAATCCCACCTATTTCTTCATTGTTAATATATGTTACCAATGAGAGCATTATGTAACCAGAATACAAAACTCCTCTTTGTCAATGCCACATTTTAAAAACTGCGAACAGAATCACAAATCAGTGGTGTTATATGATGAAAATATTCCTTCAGTAGAAAGTATCTCTATTTCTCCTGGTTATGAAGAATCATAATTTTATGTTTCAGTACTTAAGCACACCCTTGATAATCAGAGACCCAGGATTTTTCTTTCTTTTTTTCAACTGTTTTTTCTCTCTACCACCCAGTAGACCCATACGATGGCTGCCAGTCCCTATTAGGGCCACATATTGCTTTATTTACTATCACTATGAAAGAAAACATCCCTTTTCACAACCAAAAACAAAAGTCCACCCTTTAGCAACTGAGACTGGAGAACACCATGTGCTGACTGGTTTAGACCTCGATAAACTGGCCCAGTCACTGGAACAAGAAGGATGGAATTACCCTGATTGTCTGGTGCCTGTTGTTGTTGTTAGGTGCCACTGAGTTAGTTCTGACTCATATGAACCCTATGTACAACATAATGTACAACACTCACTGCCCGGTCCTGCACCTCAATCGTTGTTTGAGCCTATTGTTACAGCCAGTGTATCAATCCATCTCGTTGAGGGTCTTCCTCTTTTTTGCTAACACTCTACTAAACAATGTCCTTCTCTAGGAACTGATCCCTCCTGATAACATGTCCAAAGTATGTGAGATGTAGCCTTGCCATCCTTGCTTCTAAGGGGCATTCTGGCTGTACATCTTCCAAGACAGATTTGTTCATTCGTTCGGCAGAGCTCATTCCAGGAGCTGAAGCCATTCTCTCCTAAGCCACATGGTTGCAGAAATGGATGTTGGGAGGAAAATCACAATATGCTTCTGCCTGCTTCCAACCTTGTATTTAGCTGTTTTTTGAGCTTAAATATTGACCCCTGTGTTATTCTGCTTATTTAAATACTTCTTAATTTTTAAGGATAAGGTCAAGACTCATCTTACTATGAGAATGTTTCCTTGGCTGTTGCAACCCCATTTGCTCCCTTCTCTGTTAGACTTTTATTTTTATACCACACGATGTACAGCTAGATTATATTCTGCTATTTAAAGTTAACTTAAAGTTGAGATCTTTTTTAATGGGAGAATGAATTAGAATTCTCCAGAGAAATAGAACCAACACACTCATACTCACACACAGAATTCTAACTAATACCATTTTGTTATATACACACACACAGAGATATTTTTAAAGAAATTGGCTCACACAGTTGTCAGGATTGGCAAGTCCAAAGTCCATAGGCCAAGCAGACTGGAAACTCTGGCAAGATATCTGTATTACAGTCTTAAGGCAGAATTCTTCTCCCTTGGGAAAACCTTGAGTTTTGCTCTTAAGGCCTTCATTGGATGAATGGATGAGGCCCACTCACATTAAGGAAGTTAAGCTGCTTAAAGTTAACTGATTGTAAATGTTAATCACATGTAAATAAACTTCACTGCAGCATCTAGACTAGTGTTTGACTGAAAAACTGGGTACAATAGCTTAGTCAAGCTGATACATAAAATAGATCATCACAGAAACACACCCTTATGTATTCTCTGCACTTGTTTCATGTGGGTTCCTTTTGTCTTTCAAATCAGATTATACACTATTTGAGACATAGGTTTTGCTCTTTATTTCTCCTGTGCCTCACAGAGTTGGGCTCAGAGTACAAACAATATGTTATTATTTAATTTTTAGTGATCCAAAGTACAACATTGTTTATTATTGTTGAGTTCTTGGTCATTAACATTTTAAAACTTACTTTTAGAGATTATACTTGGCTTAATCTTAAAATCGTATTCATTTCAGTAAAAAAAAAAAAAGGAAAAACCTTAAGGTTTTTATTTCAAATACAATATTCTAGTCTTAATTTCTTATGTCTTATGCTAAGTAAATATGTGTTATGGTAGAATGTAGGCTACATACAGAAATTATTTTAACCTGGAAAGAAATTCTCAGCCATGCAAGAGCTATCACTGAAGCTCTCTTGAGTGATTAATAAATATTTAGTATTATTACTCTCTAGTTGATGTTTGCTTATTCACTGGAAAATTTAAATAAATCCCCTAATTTTTATTATGATTTTATCATATGTCAATCTTCTTTGCAACTTCCCTGAGAAAGTGTGGGCAATGAGGTACTCGATAGTAGAAGATTAAAGGTTTTATGATTTAAAATCACTATATAGATCATGGAGCCCAGCTGGTAAAGAGGTTAAGCGCTCAGGCGGCTAACCAAAAACTCGGCAGTTTGAATCCACCAGCCGTTCCTTGGAAACCGTATAGGGCAGTTCTACTCTCCCCTATAGGGTTGCTATGAGTTGGAATGAACTCAATGGCACACAACAAAATATAAATCATAATTCCATATGGTTTTGTCGTGCTCCTTGTTAATGGCTGTGTTGTTTTGTTTACTCTGATTAATGTAAGTTCTAAATAAATGAATTACCATAAGTCCTTTTTAAAATATGATTATTTTGAATCATAGGAAAATGATTGATATGCTGTAAATTAGGAAACCCTGGTGGAGTAGTGGTTAAGTGCTACAGCTGCTAACCAAACGGTCGGCAGTTCGAATCCGTCAGGCGCTCACTGGAAACTCTATGGGGCAGTTCTACTCCGTCCCATAGGGTCGCTATGAGTCGGAATCGACGGCACTGGGTGCTGGGCTGTAAATTATAGTTCTTAAAAGTGTGAATCCTGAAGCCACACAGCTTGTGTTTGAATCCTAACTGAATAGTCTTGAATTCTACTTGAAGGCTTTGGGCAAATTACTAAATTCTCTGTGCCTCAGTTTTCTCATCTGTAAAAGGATGATAACAACAAAACCCGTGTCATAGGATTTGTATGAGGGTAAAAATTTGGCCTGACTTCATGTCTACATGTGGGTTGCATTCAAAATATCAAAGAATTGCAGAAGTTGTTGTTTTTGTTCTTGTTAGTTGCAGTGGCATTGGCTCCAACTCATGGTGATTCTTTGTGTAGTCTGGTCCTGTCCTGTATCCATATTTGATATGTTTGAGCCCATTGTCAGGCTATTGTGTCAATTTATCTTATTTGAGGGTTTTCCTAGTTTTCACTAACCCTCTACCTTTCCAAACATGATGTCTTTTTCTAGCAATTGGTTGTATTAAGATGAAGTCTCTCCATCCTCTATTCTAAGTAGCATTTCTGTTGTTGTTCTTCTAATACCTGTTTGTCCATTCTTCTGGCATCCATGGCTTATTCAATATTTTTTGCCACCAACAAAACTCAAATGCATAAATTCTTCTTCTGTCTTCTTTTTTTATTGTCCAGATTTTTCATGCATATGAGGCGATTCAAAATACCATGGCTTGGATCAGGTGTACCTTCATCATCAAAGTCATCAAAGAGACATCTTCAATGATCCCACTACCCGTCTGCCAGTTTGTCGTACTATGGTGGCTTGCATGTTATAATGCCAGAAACTATGCCACTGGTATTTCAAATACCAGCAAGGTCATTTATGGTGGACAGATTTCAGCAGAACTTCCAGACTAAGACAGACGAGGAAGAAAGGCCTGGTGATCTACTTCCAAAAATTAGCCAATGAAACCTTATGGATAAAAAAATATAGAAATTAGAGGTGGAAAAACCTATTTGTTCTTTATTGAAATAATATTGATCTTAGTTATATGTTACTTAAGCTAACTCAAGTAAAATGTCTAACTTATTATAGGTATGCAAGGGTATCTTTTTAGGCCCAAAGGAACAAATGCAACTATTGATCATTAGGGCTGGAAGCGGGAGCTGGAAAGCCGCAGAATCAGGGCAGCATGCGTCTCTCTCTCTCTTTCATAGACTGCAAGTGCTGTTCACTAAGCATCTCTCTGTGTGTCGGCTTCATGATTCTCTTTTTTTACAGATAGACTTCTTTTGCTCCATTGCATGTAAGCCTGACCTAGCTTCTTCCACCTTGGTGTTGTATCCTCTAACAAGTCAAGTGCCCAGCAGAGATTGAGTAGAGGCCCTGTGCTATTGTAACTGATTTTTGAGAGAAAATTTAATTTGTCTAGTTTAGGTAAAAGTAATCACCTTAATCCAATTAGCTGGGCTAGGGAGGAATCTGATGACACTCCCTCTCAGTAGGGGCTTGAGGCCCACATTCCTTAGAACAGGAATGAGACGGTAGAGAAATTGACTAGAAAGTACTTGTTAGATATGTTTTGAAGATGCACTTGAAAATTTAACAAAAGCGACGTAAGAATAAAAAACAGAATATCAAATAAGCAATAACTAATCAGTTTATTTATTTTTAATTTATATTGTTCTTTAGGTGAAAGTTTACAAAGGAAATTACTTTCCCATTGGATAGTTTGTACATTATGTGTTCCATGACATTGGTTGCATTCCCCACAATGTGTCAGCACTCCTGCATTTCCACCCTCAGTTCCCTGTTTCCTTTTGTCCAGATTTTCTACCCCTTCCTGCCTTCTTATCTTTGCTTTTAGGTAAATGTGGTTCTTTTGCTCTTGTATAATTGATTTTTCTAAGGAGTATGTTCCTCTCGGGTGTTATTGTTTATTTTATGGGCTTGCTAATTGTTCGGTTGGACAGTGGTCTCTGGGAATGGCTTCAGTTCCAGGTCAGAAGGTGTCTTAGGGCCATAGTCTCAAGAGTTCTTCCAGTCTCTGTCAGACCAGTAAGTCTGGTGTTTTTTGCAAATTTGATTTTTTGCTCTACATTTTTCTCCCACTCTGTCCTGGACCCTGTGTTGTGGTCCCAGTTGGAGTGGTTGGTAGTTGTAGTCAGGCACCATTAGTTCTTCTGGTCTTGGGGTTATGTAGGCTGTGGTTCTTGTGGTCCATTAGTCCTTTGGACTAATTGCTCCCCTGAGTCTGGTTTTCTTCAATGTGCTTTGCTTCGGGCAGGAAGAGACCAATAGTTGTATCTTAGAGGGTCACTTGCAAGCTTTTAAGGCCCCAGCCTATTAGTTTATTTTTAAAGCTTGAATGACATACCTTTTCACTGATTACAGATTGCGATGACAAAGGTTTTTACTCAAATTCAAGACTCTGCTCTTATCATCACTATTATGACCTTCTACCGCATGTCTGTAAGTTTGTGGTACTGTGGTGACTTGTGTGTTGCTATGATACTGGAAGCTTTGTCATCGGCATTTCAAATACCAGCGGGATCACCCTTGGTGGACAGATTTCAGCTGAGCTTCCAGACTAGAAAAGACTAGAAAGAAGGACCTGGCAGTCTACTTCTGAAAAAATTGCTAGTGAAAACCTTATGAATAGCAGCGAACACTGTCTGATACAGTGTCTGAAGATGAGCCCCTAAGGTTGGAAGACACTGAAAATAATGATTGGGAAAGAGCTGCCTTCTCAAAGTAGAGTTGACCTTAATGACACGGATGGAGTTAAGCTTTCGGGACCTTCATTTACTGGTGTGGCTTGACTCAAAATGAGAAGAAACAGCAGCCAACACCCATTAATAATTGGAACATGGAATGTATGAAGTATGAATCTAGGAAAATGGGAAGTTGGCAAAAATGGAATGCATAAAGATCGATATCCTAGGCATTAGTAAGCTGAAAAGGAATGGTATTAGCCGTTTTGAATCAATCATAGGGTCTACTATGCAAGGAATAACAAATTGAAGAGGAATGGTGTCTGTTCATTGTCAAAAAGAACATCTCAGGATCTATCCTGAAGTACAATGGTGTCAGTGATAGGATAATATCCATATGCCTACAAGGAAGACCAGTTCATATGACTATTATTCAAATTTAGGCACCAACCATGAATGCCAAAGATGAAGAAATTGAAGATTTTTACCAACTTCTGCAGTCTGAAGTTGATCAAATATACAATCAAGATGCATTGATAATACTGATAATTAGAATATGAAAGTTGGAAACAAAGAACAAGGATTGGTAGCTGAAAAATATGGCATTGGTGATAGAAACGACACTGGAGCTCAAATGATAGAATCTTGCAAGACCAAGGACTTCTTCATTGCAAATGCCTTCTTCCAACAGCCTAAACAGCAACTACACACATGGACCTCACCAGATGGAATACGCAGTTGGTATGAGGTCCGTCTCCTCTCTGCCCACTTCTCTCTTTTATATCTCAAAAGAGATTGACTTGAGATACAACCTAATCCTGTGGATTGAGTCCTACCTCATTAACATAACTGCCTCTAATTCTGCCTCACTAACATCATAGAGGTTAGGATTTACAACACATAGATTGATCATATCAAATCACAAAATGGTGGACAACCACACAATACTAGGAATCATGGCCTAGCCAAGGTGATACACATTTTGGGACACACAATTTAATCCATAACACCTTTCCCTCCGTCTTTTGCTCCCCCAGGTTGGGTTCAGAGGAGAGCAGGTTAGTGGAAAAGAATCAAAATTGTTAAATCATTGTTCTGTTGTAATCAGATCTTTGATGGCCTTTGTGTGGCAAGCCTTCAGATGTGAGCACTTTCATATTGCCCATTTTCTGTACTCTTTGGTAGTTGTCCGAAGGCACATTTGCATTCAGATGCTGATGCTGATCTCCCTCATTGACTTGTGAAGTGGCTTTTTTTTCACCCCCAAGCTCTTGCGTTTGGTAGTACTCACAGCATTTTACTGCTGAGTCTGGTCACCTCTGTGGTATCCATTTGGTTTAGGGGAAGCTGCCCACTGCAGCTTCTCTCCTTGCCTGGACTTTATGGGTACTCAGTTAGCCTTTCGAATTCACAGTACTCTGGGCAGGAAGCAAGCACCGATCTCTTTTCTCAATGATGTCTCAGTTTTGGGGGGGACCACTTGCCAAGTTTTTTCAATAATTGCCTCATCACTCTGCACAATGGCATGCCCATAGTGGGCCTCTGAGCATCTGTAGCTCAATGAGTGTCAGCCAGAGAATGAGATGCTGGTCTCCCCTTCTTTCAGTCTCCCCATATCCCTGAGTGTTTCTGTAGGTGTTCCCCAACTTGGTTTTGGTGGGTGTAAACAATCCCTTTGACTCCCTTGTGGGGATGAGACCATCTTTGTGTTTCTATGGAATTTCTAGAATTCCATATTTATAAATTGATTGGAGGTGGTGAGGATGAGTCTCTGGACTGTTTTGCTGCTCAGAAGGCATGTTTGGATCCTTTGTATCTGTTCTATATATTCTTGGTTTGAGGAATTTAGCCAAATTCTGAGAAAAATGAAAAGCCATTTTCAACAACTTGTAACATCTGTTATCTAATTTTCACAATGAGTCTTGACATCTGTTGGATGGTGTAATTGAATTATGTCCCCCCAAAAGATATGTTGAAGCCCAAACCTCTATACCTGTGAATATGACCTTGTTCAGAAATAATAGGGTCCCCTGTTGGTGCAGTCAATGCATTTATCAGCTAACTAAAAGGTTAGAAGTTTGAGTCCACCCATAGGTGCCTCAAAAGAATGTCCTGGTGATCTACTTTTGAAAAATTAGCCACTGAAAACCCTATAGAGCACAATTCTATGCTGACACACATGGTTCTTGCCATGAATCAAAATCAACTTGATGGCAATTGGTTAGTGGTTTGGAAATACGTTTTTTTGTTGTTACCAATTAAACAAAGTCATACCAGAGCAAAACCCAAACCCATTGCCATCAAGTCGATTTCAACTCATAGCAACCCTATAGGACAGAGTAGAACTGTCCCACAGGATTTCCAAGGAGCAGCTGGTGGATTTGAACTGTGGACCTTTTGGTTAGCAGGCAAGCTCTTAGCCACTGTACCACCACAGCTCCTACCAGTCTAGGTAGATCCTAATTCTAATCACTTCTGACTAGAGTCTTGCAAAAGGGGAGAACATATACAAAAACAGAGTAACACACTGGGAGAAAGTGCCACGTGAAGATAACAATTACAAACAGCAAAGATACACCAAGGATTGCCACCAGCCACTAGAAGCTATAAGAGGGGCATGGGATAGACAGTTCCTCTCTCAGACCCCTCAGAAGGAATAGACATGGCTGATATCCTGGTTTGAACTTCTAGCCTCCATGACTCCAGACAATAAATTTCTGTTTTTTAAAGCACCCACTTTGTGGTGTTTTGTTATGGCAGCCCAAGGAAACTAAGGGAGATAGGTATTATTTAGTCTACTTTACAAATGAGGAAATGAATTTTCAGAAGGGACTGATTCAGTCTGTACATACAGTTAAAGGCTCTTCTGGAGCAGAGCCATGCTGGTTGATTTATTTCCAGATTTAAGACTCCTCTTTCCACCAAATTACGTACATTGAAAGTTCATCTCTTTGGAGTCAATAAGCCTATCTATTTTCTGGATATTTAAGACTTCAACAAATATAAGAAAAAGTAAATCTGAATAAGTGGTTAATATTTAGTCTTGTATTTTTAGAAGGCTTTTAAAAAAATTCTAGGTGAAAAAACCTGACCAAATTCAATATCCATTTCTATGTGTTCCCTGCCTATTTTTCAGAGCTGTGACAGAGCTGTCTTTTTCATTGTGATGTAAAAGTTCATTCCATAGACAATGATAAATTAAGAAAACCTCATCTATTTTTCCAGAGTCCATATTTTATTTGTCTTCTTTCTTCATTTTCAGCTGCACTTTGCTAATAAGAAAAAGCTAACACTTTTCTAGCAATCGAAATCTGTTCACAACACTGATTTCCAATTATTTTAAGAATGAATTGCATTTTGCAATTTTGGCTGGTTTAAAGAGTGGATTCAGTAAATATCTTGCCTGGAAAAAGAGATAATAGGTTCACCATGTATATTGTCTCTTAAGTTAGAGTTACACAACAGTAGTTTGTTTAATCCCTTCCTTTCCCTTGCCCCCGGTAATGACATTTCATTAACATTTTAACTTCTATGGGAAAAAGAATTATTTTAGTTTAGACCTTTAATAAACTATCTAGGGTATGTTTTCTGCGAGCCTCCCCTTTTTTTGTTGTTTACAGAATAGCTTCTAACGAATCCTAATATTAGTTTTCATTTTGAGTTCTTAGTAGTGTCTACTGACCCACTGAGATTTTCAGTACTTAGTTTGAACCATATTTATGTTATACAGAAAGGCCAAACCCTAACTGCATGGACTCGAGTGCAAAGGAAGCAGATTCATATACTGAACTTTACTCTGCTTCTATTGTGAAGGAATATCATTCAAATAATGTGTTGATCACGGACACTCCTCTCATCACCCTTATTTAGCGTATTTGCCATGTACCACTCACATTTCCTCTCTGTTGGATAGAGAGGATACAGGTTGTCTCTTTCATGAACAGTTTTGCTAGTCCTCCTGAATTTGATAATTAATATATATATATATATATATATATATATATATATATATATATATATATAAATAACCTAATGGTCTTTTAGGATTTTTTTCTGGGACTTTTACTAATTTTTTTTTTAATTAGCTTTGGATATAAAATACTAACTGAATTTATTAGTTAAATTAATGACAATATAAATATAAATGTACAAACATACATTTATCATTGATAACCAATCTTCCTTTATCCAGTGACTGATGCTTGCTCCCTAGTTGAGGGTGGCAGCCTCAGCATTCATTCTGTTCCCTTCATGGCTGGTTCTTCCCTTTCCTCTTCCTCTTCCCACCATCTTTTTATGTGAAGTAGCTCAGTCTTTACTCAATGCTCAGTTATGTCACTGGGCTTTACTTCCCTGGATACAGATGGACATGTGTTTATTTCCTCTTTCTCCTGTAATCATTCTAATTGTTAACTTGCTCTTTTCTGTTTCTATTTTTCTCTCATTCATGTATTCATTCATTTTTGCATTAAACAACTCACTGTTCCCCTGTAATGCTGTGGCTCCTGCCACTCCTTCTCTCTGTGCTCGTGCTTTCAAGGGCCGTTTTCACAGGCTCACCTTCAATCTGTCATGCTGCACAGACCTTCCCTGAGCTCTCTGGCTCATCGCCGTCTGAAATTCACATTCTCCGGGCTATTTGTCCCTAAAGGTAGGGCTCACGTCACCTGTTTCATAAAGAACATTTTCTTATTTGAATTATCTACGGTGTAAGAACTCATCTCTCCCCTGTGGTTTAGGTAGGGATGCAACCAATCAACAGATAGTCACTGTCAGTCTAGAAACTTCCCTAGTCACTGACAATGCCTTATGGTGATAGAGCCTTATTTTCCTCCCTTTTCTTCTTTGAATTACAGGAAGAACTATTTTCTCTCCTCAGGAAATGAAACATTTTATAGAGAAGTATTTAATAGGCAAGTAACTCCCTAGAACAAAAGGATCACTTTATAATGTTTTCTGGTCTTCTCCCTATAGTGACTGTGATTGCAACTATGAAGCAGGATTAAGTGGTTATATTATAGAAGTTATGGTTGACAAAGAATATTTAATATACCATAGACTGCCAGAAGAATGAACAAATCCGTCTTCGAAGAAGTACAGCCAGAATGCTTCTTAGAAGTGAGGATGGCAAGAATTTGTCTCAGGTGCTTTGAACATGTTGTCATTTTCAGGGATCAGTCCCTGGAGAAGGATGCCATGCTTGGTAAAGTAAATGATCAGGGAAAAGACAAAGATCCTTGACAAAATGGACTGACACGGTGGCTGCAGTAATGGGCTTAAACATAACAATGATCATGAGGATGGCACAGGGCAGGGCAGTGTTTTATTCTGTTGTACATAGGGTCGATATAAGTTGGAACCGACTCGACGGCACCTAATAACAACAACATTACAGAAGGACTTTTTAATATATAGTTACTTATTGCCCATCTCATTCAGGTTACTGAAGACTTGGAATTATTGAAGTTCAAGGTATGTGGAATTCAAACAGAATTTAAATAAATGTACCCAGGACCACTGATGGCCATAGTTAGCTTCATTCATTCAATATTTATTAAGGGCTATCTGCGCACCTGGCGCTGTTTTAAGTGCTTAGTATACAGCAGTGAATAAAATAGACAAACACTTTGCCTTCATATAGTTAACATGTTAGGGAGACAGGCAGTAAATAAATACTTGGGAAGACAGGCAATAAACAAGTACGTAAGTGTAAAATGCAATCTCCAGTGGCTAAAACATGTAATAGGAAAAAGAAAAGAATATTATAATCAAAATATTGAGCTTGGAAAGACCACCAAATACACGTCTATGGGCTATTTCTAAGACATGAACATTGTTTTCTCATATGATTTATGATGGAATTTTTAGAACATGAACTTTATTTTGAAATGTAACATAAATAGGAAGAGTGCACAAATCATAATTTTACAGCTCAGTGATTTTTTTCACTAGTGTACACACTAATATAACCACTATTTAGATCAAGCAACAAAATATTACTAGCACCCCAGAATCTACCCTCATGCCCTTTTCAGCCGCTAAAATCCCCTCCGCAAAGGCAACTACTAGGCTGTCTTCTTTACCACCAATCAGTTCTGTTTTTGAACTTTAAATAAGAGAAATGGTATAACGTGTCTGCCTTCTTTCCTTCATTGAGATTATCAATATTGTTGTATATGATAGTATTTTATTCTTATTGCTGTTTAATTTTCTATTGTATCAATATACTATATTGATTCATTCTACCATTGATGGACATTAAAAAGTGTTGTTTCCAATTTTTAGCCATTATGAATAGTGTTGCAATAAATATTTTTATTGTCTTTTATTAGAGTATTTTTCACTTCTGCAGTATATATAAATAGGAATATACACTATTGGTAATAGGTTATGCATATACTTAATTTTAGTAGATACTGCCAAACAGTGGTGGTACCAACCACTTCCATAAACAGTATATGAGAGTTTGAAAGGCTCCATATTCTCATAAACACTTTGCGTTATCATTTTTTTTTTAACTTTAGCCTTTCTTGATGTCATGTCATTGCAGTTTTACTTTGCATTTCCATGATGAGTAATGATCATAGGCACATATTAATGTTTGTTAACCATTTGGATATTACCTTTATGAAGTGCTTGTACAAGCCTTTCATTCCTTTTTCTATTGGGTTGTCTATCCTTTTTCTTACAGGTTTGTTCTGGCCCCAAGTCCTTCGTTGGATAAATAAATTGAAAAATGTCTTCTCTTACTTTGTGGACTACCTTTTCACTCTCTTAAAGGTATCTTTTGAAAAATACTGTTAGTGCTTTTGAACTAATTAACCAGTTGCCGTTGAGTCAACTCGACAATCCCATGTACATCAGAATAGAACTGTGCTCCATAAGGGATTTCAATAGCTGATATTTTGGAAGTAGATGGCCAGGCCATTTTTACAAGGCACCTCTGGGTGGACTTCAACTTTCAATGTGCCAGTTAGCAGCCGAGCATGTTAACTGTTTATACCACCCAGGGACCCCAAATGCTTTTGAGGTCTTTGTAGTTGGGATCCACCAGGCGCTCCTTGGAAACTCTATGGGACAGTTCTACTGTCTTACAGGGTTGTTATGAGTTGGGATTGACTCGATGGCAATGGGTTTAATAGTCTATGAAATATAGTTAATTTTTTACGTATATAATCAGGCCGTCTGTGAATATAATTCTATTTCTCTCTTTTTTTTCCTTTTTACTTGTCTTATTGAACATACTTGGCTCTCTAGAACAATTCTGAATATAAATGTTCATAGCTTTTAATATTTCATTGTGGAGCATGATGTTTTCTGTAGGTTTCATTAGAAAAACATAACCAGACTTGTGAAAAATTTTTTGAAAAATTATGCATGAGTTTTGAATTTTACCAAATGCTTTTACAGTATCTACTGAGATAGTTATATATAATTTTCTCTTTTATCCCTCTTAATGTGGGGAATTACATTGAATTTTCAGTGTTAAACCAAACTTGCAATCTGAGAATAAATCCAATTTCTTTTAATATATATATATATATTAAAATATATATATATGTATAAAATCTGGATTAGAATTGCTAGTATTTTGTTAATAATTTTGCACCTATATTCGTGAAAGTAATAAGACTATAATTTGCCTTTTTTGTGATATTCTTGTCAGGTTCTGTAGGAAGTATGGAGTTGGGTATTATTTTAATTTATTTTTATCTTTTAATTGAATTATTTAGTCTTTTTACATTTAATGTAACTACTGATACATTTTGGCTTATGTCTACTCTCTTGTTTTTTGTTATTTTCACCTGTTCTCTGTCAAAATTCTACCTTTATGCTTGATATTCTTGAGCATATAAATCACAGTATTTTAAATTCCATTTCTGGTAACTCCAAAATCTGAATCTCACGTGAATCTCTTTCTACTAGCTTTTTTTTTTTTTTTTTCCCTATTCTTCACCCTCTCTCTTGTTCCTGTTTTTGATTTGTCTTATTGTTTCATAGGTTTCGAGCATGAAAAATTATGAAGGTTTTGGGTGATATTCTCCTCTTCCATACAGGATTTAACTTGTCCTCTGGAAGGCAGATAGTTATAAGCCAATCACCTCAATCCAATAAGTGAACAGGGTGTCTTGAGATGGATTTCAGCCTTTGTAAGACTCTGTCTATCTCTGGTTTGTGTAGGCTTCTGCGACATAGCCCTCCAGAGGCCTCCAACTGAAGCCTGTGATGTTTGCTGGTCCTTCTCTTTTGGCACATCCTACAAAAAGCTTTGTTTTGCTTTTCCGTAAGTGTCTGCTTAGATTTTTAGACTCTCACCTCGCAAAGTTTAAGATTTGACAAATATCTTGAAGAAAGGAACAGTGTAGCATGTTGAGCTCATTTCTTTGAGTATCTCTTCTTTCTAGGTTCTTGCTCCCTCAAGTCCTGGTCAGGCCTGAACTCAAAGTTTTATTTCCTCAGGTCCTTGAGACCACTGAAAGCATTACTAACCTACTGATTTTTGCTTGTTTTACTGACTAGCCTGTCGGATTCTTGCCCCAAAGGCCTAAAGATTTGGCAAATGTCTTGAAGGAGAAAATTGGCACACAGGATGTCAGGCTCACTCTAACAAGCTTCTCTTCCCTTTGGGATTGTACTAGCTTCCTAGGACTGTCTAACAAAATACAGTCTGTGTGGCTTTAAAGAACAGAAATTTATTCTCTCACCTTTCTAGAGGCTAGAAATGCAAATCAGGTTATTGGCCATGTTGATCTTTTCTGAGAATTTGAAGGAGAATCTTGTCCATACCTCTCTCCTAGTTTCCGGTAGCCCCGGGTGTTCTTGGCCTGCAGCTTCAGTGTCACAAGTGGTCCTTCTTCTGTCTCCCTGTCTTCGTATCTTCTCTTTTATAAGGACATCAGTAATATAGGATTAGGACTCTGCCTACTCCAGTATGACCTCATGTTAGCCTAGCTGATAATATCTTTAAAAAACAATATTTCCAAACAAAATCAGGTACCAGGGCTTAGGACTTCAACATAGCTTTTTGGAGAACACAATTCAATCCATAACAAGGATCTTGGTCCCTTAAGACCTGGCTTTTTTGAAGGTCTCCAATAAGTTCAAAATGATTTTTAAAATTTTTTCCAGTTTTTCTAGTTGTTCTTGGTGTAAGTTTTGATCTGCTCACAGGTACATTGCCATAGCTAAAAATGGAAGTTGTAACACCATTTTCTTCTAATCTACATAAAAAATGATCTAATTACTAATGGTCATTAATCTAGTGCTTAAAAAACATCAGAGGAACAACTTAGTTAACTCTTAAATGAAGAAAAAGTATTGGACAGACTAAGAAAGACCAAGGTATTAAACTAAGGAAGGGCCATGAGGGTTACCATTATACCAATGCTAGAATTTTAGGCTGCTGTCAAGCATAAACATGGATGAAAAGAAGTAGAGTAGGTTGTTAATGACCCAATAAAATTTAACAGACACTTTTTACTATGACTTTTTTTGACAAAGACTTTCATTTTCTTGCACTACAGTAAACACGAGCTGCCATTTATGGTCCCCGATCCTATTTTACCCCATTTCAACAAGAAAAATCACAGCTTTTTCTGTAGCAAGTTCTTGGAAGAATGTTTGCTTAAATCTCTGCAACAAAAGCAGGAAAGTCTCCACTGTGGAGTGTCTTGACACCAGCATTGGCGACATGCTTTTTAGACCCGTGAGGGACAGATAAAAATAAAATCACAACCTCAAATGGGAACAATATAAATTTGAGAGAAATTTGATCGGAGCCAGCTGTTAAAGTTTATATGCAATGGAAAAACACAGGCTTACATAATAGATAAAAAGTAATGTACATCAGGGCTAGCCTTCACGTTCCCTATGGGATTTGTTACTAAGGGAAGCCGTACATTCATTCCCAAAGAGATAGATGCCAACCATCTAATAATGAGAAGTATTTATGTAGGTTTTTTTTGTTTTTTTTTTTTAGTTATCTTTAAAAACAGCTTTTTAGGCAGGGACTGAAGTGCAATGATACATAAGGTAGATAGGAGGTCGCTATCTAACAGGCATGTAAATGCAGAGTTTGTCTTTAGCTTCAACTTAAGGGAAAGATAGCTTACAGAGAATGGAGGAGTCAACACGGGAAATTTACAGAAGGCACTTAAGAATGAATAGAAAATGGAGCATGATTTCTAACCAACAATATCAGTTTAGTCCTGTTCAGCAAGCATCTATTGAGTACTTATTTTGTAGTAGATTTTTTTGTTGTTGTTGTTGTACTGGGTGCTGAATACAAAGATGAAAAATATGGGTTTCTCAACCTCAGCATAGTTGACATTTTGAGACAGGTATTTCTTTCTAGCGGAAGGCTGTCCTGTGCATTGTAGAACATTTAGCAGCATCATAGGCCTCTGCCCATTAGGTGCCAGTAGCACCCCTCTTCCAGTTGCAACAACTGTAAGTGTCTCCATATCTCTGTTGGAACACAAAATCACCCCTAGTTGAAAACCAGTACCTCAAAGCAACTTGAAATCTGAGGAATAAACAGATAATTTAAATTAAAAAAAAAAGGAGGGTGAATGAGGTATTCAAATTTACTCTGGGAGCTAAGAAGAAGGACTCTTAGCAAACTTTTGAGTCTGGAATGGGGTACAGAGATGGTTGTTGGAGGAGTCTGAATTGATCTTGAAGAATAAGTGGAAGTTAGCTCCTTTACAAGTGAAAGTCAGTATGTATAGCAAGAAGCAGCATGCCACCTGATATTAGACCACCTGGGTTGAAACTCCAGTTCCATCATTACTACCTGGGTAAGTTTGGACAAACTAAGTTTTTCTCCTGGTATCCTGTCAAAGAAAAATTAGGGTCGCTTCCCTAAAAGTTGTTATATAAATTGGATTAGGAAACCATGTGACATGCTAAGCTCAATGCTTTGCATATAATAAGCACCCAGTACATATTGGATACCAACATTGTTATTATTGTTGTTGCCATTGTTATTAATAATCTTGCAAAAATTCCCTAAATAGATTTAGTCTAAAAGGATGTAGTAAATGTCTGCTGTGGCCAAGACAAATTGTTGTGCAGCTATCAAGCCCCAAAGTTCAAAGTTCCACAGTTTGATTTAGGGGTATGCTAGATGTGTACTCAAGTTTTCAAAGGCATGAATTTTCCAGTAGGAAGGTCATTTAGAAAGGAGAATTTGCCACAGATTTCAGTTGAGAATCCTGGTTGCTGGCAAGAGTCCTGTGAGAGTCACTGAAGAGGTTTTACATGTCAATTTAAAAGAATTGTGTTGTTTTTGTTGCACACTCCTAAAATAGAGGAAGCATTTTAAGGAGTCTGAAAATTACTAAGGAGGGCCTGAATGCAAAATTGAAAGGAGAAATGCAGAGGCTCAATAAGCACATTTACTGGGTGAGACTTAGCTATATGTGGCTTTCTGGATCTATATAATCCCTGAGTTAGGAAAAATCCACCTTGTACTTAGTTATCTCAAACAAGCCTTCTAAGTGTTCCAGGTTTTGTGGCTTTTAGTTGAAACTTGGCCAATTACTATTTAAGAGACCAGAGGAGATTTATCTCCTGTCTGTGACTAAGATTCATGAATTACAATGTTTTGACATTGTGTGGAATATCTGGGAATACTAGTTTATGTCATATGAAAAATCTAGAACCATAAACAAGTGACATGATATCTACGTATATAAGAGCTAGATGTATATGTCAACTTCTGCTTTGGAACAAGTGGATTTTCACAACAAGCAGTTTCACATCTAGGAGCTAGGTCTTCTATTGTCTATTTACAGTTCTTAGATAGATTACTATTCTACTACTGTCTATAGAAGAAAATGTAAACCCTGGTGGCATAGTGGTTAAGTGCTATGGCTTCTAACCAAAAGGTCAGCAGTTCAAATCTGCCAGGCTCTCCTTGGAATCTCTACGAGGCAGTTCCACTCTGTCCTGTACAGTCGCTATGAGTCGGAATTGACTTGACGGCAGTGGGTTTGGTTTTTGGTATAGTAGAAAATGGCAAAGAACCAGGCAACATTTAGTTATCATACATAAGGGTTCCATGAGTTGGAGCTGACTCAACAGCAACTATCAACATAGTAGAATAATAGATTATTTTCCAATAAATAACATGCCTTTATCAAATATGATTGATCCTTTAGGGAAATAATATGTATCTGTTTGTGTATGATTCCCTTTGTGACATCTGGAGGTCAATGACTCTGAAAGATGAAACATTCCTCAGTGAGTCGCTCCTTGTAATTTTATAGTCTAATTAAGCCCTTGGAAGAGCTACATTATTTTAACAACAGGAGACAGACACACTAATTAAACACTTTGGGAATTAACATTATCATTCTATGGTATGACAAGCAGGATTGCCCAAAAAAAATAACACTGGAAGATCACAAGGGGTTGCAGTCAAACTCAGAAAATATATTTTCTGCTCCTCTCTCTTTTTGGGATTCCACTTACACATATGTTAGACTGCTTGATACTGAAACATAAGTTTCTGATGCTATGTTCTTTTTTTTTTTTTTTTTTAAACCTTTTTATTTTTCTTTCTGTGGATGAGCTTGGATAGTTTCTCTTGCTACAGTTTCCAGTTTAGTTTTTTTTTTTTCCCCTACAGTATCTAATTTACTGTTAAGTTCAGCATTATATATTTTTTTAATTTTAGACATTGTACTTCTCATTTCTTCTTTTATATATCTCCCATGCATCTCCACATTATTTGTTTTTCTTTTAATATTTTGGAAAAAGTTTGTAACTATTTTAAAGTCCTTGTCTGCTAATTCTATTGTCTCTCTCAAGTGGATCTGTGTCTATTAACTGATTTTTTTCCTGGTTATGTGCTATATTTTCTTACTTACTAACATTTCTAGTAATTTTTGTTTGGATGCTGAACATTACAAAAGTTGCATTGTAAAATGTCCGCATTTGATTGTCTTTTTTTTTTTAATGCTTTCACTTTTGTGGGTCAGGTTGATTATTTCAAGATTTGTTATTTTCATCTTTTTGTTTTGTTTTATAAAAAGAAGATCTAAAATAGCCTTTATTCTGGGGCTAGTTTATTTGTACTCCTAAGGCATAGTCCTTCTGGAATCTTACTGAATGCCATGGGTGTTCAAATAAGCTTCTCCACTGGTTGGAACTAGGTTATCTTCCAGCCCTGCATTAGCTTTGAGAATCATTCAGCTGGAAATTGGCAGCTTTTTGAGTATCCTTGTGGAGTTTTACCCTATTAATTCACAGCTTGCTGTTTAGCAGCAGGCTCGAGAGATTCCTATGCAGATTTCTGGATCTCTTTTCTGTACAGTGCCCTTCTTCATTGTATTCTGTCCCACAAATTTCAGCTGCCTAGGTTTCCTCAACTCTGATTTCTAATTGCTCAATTCAGAAAGACATTTATGCTCTGTTTGGTTAAATCTGTTGTGTAGTGTAGTCTTGAAAATGACTCTAAATGGAAAACTGGGGCAATTGTCCTACCTCATTTTCCTTTTCTAAAGTCCTGTGCTGACTTTAGTACAATATAGGAAACAATTCTTTGATATAATTTGTCCAGTTTTTCAGTTCTTTATGGAAGAAGAACAAGTCCATTACCAAATCTATCATGGTAGAAGCAAATGTTTCATTCAGAATTTTAAAACTTAATTCAGTATTTTCTTGTAAATTGTTAGTTAGCAATTCTTTTCTTTCTTTTTTTTTAGCAGTTGCCATACATTTTACAACATGAATCCTTGAATTCTAAAGTTTAGCATAAATTTATGATTTTATCACTTCCTGGGTAATGCACAATGGCGAGGAACAAATTTGTGAAGGGAGACCCAGGATCCTTGAAGACTGCTGTGATTGCTATTTTTTGTAAGTCAAATTGGACAGTGGGAACTGCCCCAACTGAATTAAGACATTTAACTACAGTGGGCCTGATTTGATTCCATAGTTGTAGGGTCCAAGTGGTGGCACTCAATCGACAAAGACAAGGTGGGCATGGTTACTTTAATGGACAGTGGAGTCAAAGTAGTTATCAGAATAGTCTGATTCATATGCCTTATGGTGTTGGGTACCTAGTCATGGTTCTCAGGGTATGAAATAGATGGAAAATCTGAATATTTACTTGATCTGTACAAGTGGAATAATCCTAGGTCAAATAACTTCGGTCTAACTCGAATTGCTGGAATAGAGAGTCACTGCCCCTCAATCAATTCCCAGATTTGACCGAGTTTATAGACCCACAACCCCTTAAATGATGGGGAAGCTGAGTCTTCTTAAGGAAGGTCCCACTACACTGCCAAAATTTATACTGTTAATCTTGTTCCCAGTCTTCCCCAAAGGGATCTATGGCCTTTTACTAGAGTGACTATTCATTGGGGAAAAGGAAATAATCCCACTTTTCAGGGATTACTGGATACTGGCTCTGAAATGACACTAATTCCAGAAGACTCAAAGTGTCACTGTGGCCCAGCAGTCAGAATGGGGGTATATGGAGATTAGGTTATTAACGGAGTCTTAGTTCAAGTTTGTCTCACAGTGGGTCCAGTGGATCCCTGAACCCATCCTATTTCCCTAGTTCCAGAGTGTATAATTGGAATAGATATACTCAGCAATTGGCAGAATGTCCATGTTTGATCACTGACAAGTGGAGTAAGGGCTATTATGGTAGGAAAAGCCAAGTGGAAGCCATTAAAACTGCTCCTAGCTAGGAAAATAGTAAACCAAAAGCAATACCACATTCCTGAGGAGATTTTAGAAATTACTGCCACCATCAAGGACTTGAGGAACACAGAGGTGGTAAGTCCCACAGCATCCTCATTCAACTCTCTTATTGGGCCTGTGCAAAAAACAGATGGATCTTGGAGAATGACAATGGATTATCGAAAACTTAACTAGGTGGTAACTCCAATTGCAGCTGCTGTTCCAGATGTAGCTTCATTGCTCGAGCAAATTAATACATTTCCAGGTGCCTGGTATGCTGCTGTTGATCTGTCAAATGTCTTTTTCTCTATACCTGTTTTGAAGGACCACGAGAAGCGGTCTGCCTTCAGCTGGCAAGGCCAGCATACACCTTCACCATCCTGCCTTAGGAAATTTCCACTGTTCAGCTCTATGTCATAATTTAGTTCACAAGGATCTTGATTGCCTTTCCCTTCTACAAGACATCACACTTGTCTGCTACATTGATGACATTATGCTGATTGTACCTAAAATTGTACCTAGTAAGGAAGAAATGTCAATAACTCTAGACTTATTGGTAAAACGTTTGCATGCTAGAGGTTGGAAAATCATTCTAACAAAAACTCAGGCACTTTCCACCTCACTGAAACTTCTAGGGGCTCAGTGGTATGGGGCACGTTGAAATATTCCTTCTAAAGTGAAGGATAAGGGTGGGACCAAGATAGTGGAATAGTCAGACACTTCCTCTTGTCCCTCTTACAACAAAGACCCCAAAAACAAGTGAATCAATTATATATGACAATCTAGGAACTCTAATCACAAAAGACAAAGCTGAAGAATCAGACTGAGCCGCAGGGGGAAGGAGAGACAATTCAAAAGCAACAGAGAATTACCAGTTGAGAGGTTGCTGATGCACTGCTGGCTGGGTCTGTGCAGTGCATGTGGGCTGAGGTGAGTAGTAGCCTTTGGGGACAAGCCTCACCACATCGGGTGTGGCCAAGTGGTGGTGAGTCTGCACACACCTCCAGAACTGGGCAGAAGAGTGCCAGACCTGCAAGACTTAAGTGCAAGGTTCTAACCTAATGCACGGGGGCAAAATAATCCCTCCCTCTCCCAGAGTTTCACAGTAGAGAAGTGCTTCCTCCCATTCACCCAACACCCACCCTGCTCCACTCTGACACCAGCCCTGAAGTATTAAAAAATGCCATGCCCCCTAAGTCGGAAATTTAGGGAAACCCTGGTGGCATAGTGGTTAAGTGCTATGGCTGCTAACCAAGAGGTCAGCAGTTCAAATCCGCCATGCGCTTCTCGGAAACTCTATGGGGCAGGTCTACTCTATCCTATAGGGTCGCTATGAGTCGGAATTGACTCAATGGCAGTGGGTTTGGTTTTGGCTTACTCCCACACAAGTCTCACAGATATTTTGCCCAGCCACTGGCATAAGGGATCCATGAACTTGCAGTGCCTTTCACCCCTGCCTGGACCTGTGTGGGCCAATTCAATATCGCATGTTGTCATTGGCATAAAACAGCAGTGCATACACCTGAAGCCCATGTCCAACTGCAACAGCCAAGGGGGAGCTGCAGATTTGTGATATCTGACACCACCCTGCCACCTAAGCAGGGGCCTCACTCACCACACCAGGGGCCTGAGGGCTGGCAGTACCATCCATTCCATCTAGTCACCCATGACAGGGGTCTGAGAATAAGTGGTGCCCCCCAGTCCCACCCGCCAATAGCAATGGTTGCCCAAGGACCAGCTGCAATACCCCCCACTACACACTCTAAAGAATAGGGACACACCACCCAACCTGCCTTGCTCCATACCTAGCCCTCTACTGTAAACAGATACCTGTGCCTGCTCTGAACATCCCTACACAGCTCTGCCCATCCAGAAGTGCAGGTGAGAGTCTGCACCACATGCTCTTGACCAGACACCTGTGCCGCAGCTGCACAAGGAAAGTGAACAGACTTCCAGGCTCACACACTTAGTAGCTGTTCTGACCACCTGGAGACAGGACGTGAGAGCTTCGAAGACACCAACGATGAACTAACTCACATGCCCAGCCTATTTGCATATCAAAACAGAACAAAAAGAGCACAATAAACAGACAAAAAATAAATATAACATCGATGCCTTAAAGACAACAGTCAATATCAAATCACATAAAAAAGTAGGTCAAGATGGCTCCAGAAAACCTTCCAGAGGAAGTTAAGGGAATTGAACTACCTGAGAAAGAATTCAAAAGACTAATATATAGAGCTCTGTAAGAGATCAGGAAGGAGATCAGGCAAAACTCAGACCGGGCCAAGGAACACACAGAAATAGCAATAAAGGAATTCAGGAAAACAATACAGGAACAAAATGACAAAATTAGCAGGCTGATGGAAACCACACAGAGACAACAACTACAAATTAAAAAGATTAACAATAAAATTTCAGAATTAGACAGCTCAATAGAAAGTCATAAGGGGAAGAATTGAGGTAATGGGAGTCAGAATTAGTGAGACTGAAGGTAGAGCACTTGACACCAATTTATTTGAGGAAAAATCAGGTGAAAGAATTTAAAAAAATGAAGAACGCCTAACAATTATGTTGACACTATCAAGAGGAAAAACCTACGAGTGATCAGAGTACCAGAACAGGGGGAATGGCAGAAAAAACAGAGAGAATTGTTGAAGATTTGCTGGCAAAAAACTTCCCTGATGCCCTGAAAGATGAGAAGCTATCTATCCAAGAAGCTCAACAAACCCCATACAGGATAGACCCCAAAAGAAATTCACCAAGACATATCATAATCGACTTGCCAAAACCAAAGACAAATATAGAATCTTGAGAGGAGCTAGGGATAAACAAACAAAAAATAGTCACGTACAAAGGAGAATCAATGAGATAAAACTCTGACTACTCAGCAGAAACCACGTAGGCAAGAAGGCAATGGGATGACATATATAAAACCTTGGAGGAAAAAAAAATTGCGAACCAAGAATTGTATATCCAGCAAAACTGTCTCTCAAATACAAAGATGAAATTAAGTCATTTCCAGACAAACAGAAGTTGAGGGAATTTGTAAAAACCAAACCAAAAATACAAGGAATATTAAAGGGAGTCCTATGGTTAGAGAATCAACAATATCAGACAGTGACCCAAGACTAAAACATAGGACCGATCTACCAGTTATCAACCCAGATAGGGAATTTGTAAAAACAAATCAAAGCCAAAAGACTGAAAATAGGGAACCAGAGGTATCAATATGTAAATGATGACAACATCAAAACAAAAAATGGGGAATAAACAATGTAGTTACAGAACTTCCAGTTGGGGAGGAAATTAAGGCTATATCAAGAAATAAAGGATTGGTTTAAACTTAGAAAAATAAAGGTAAATTTTAAGGTAACAACAAAGGAATCTAACAAACCTACCCATCAAAATAAAAAAGAAAAGCATAAAAACTCAGCAAACACAAAATCAACAATAATGAAAAAAAAAAGAAAAGAAAATACATAAAGAAACAGGACTTAGCACAGAAAATTAAGTGGAACAAAGAAATTGGCAACACCACAAAAAAAAAAAATCAAAATATCAGCAGTAAACTCATACCTATCAATAATTACACTGAATTTAAGTGGCCTAAATGGACCAATAAAGAGACAGAAAGTGGCAAGATGGATACCAAAACATGATCTATCTATATGCTACCTACAAAACACACACCTTAGATACAAAGATACAAACAAATTAAAACTCAAAAGATGGAAAAAAAGATATATTAAGCAAACAGCAACCAAAAAAGAGTAGAAGTGGCAATATTAATCTCTGACAAAATAGAAATTAAAGCAAAATCCACCTCAAAGGATAAGGAAGGACATGATATAATGAATAAAGTGTCAGTACACCAGGAGGACATAACCATAATAAATATATGTGTACCCAATGACAGGACTCCAAAATATACAAAACAAACTCTGACAGCATTGAAAAAAAGATATAGACAGCTCCACAATAACAGTAGGAAACTTTAACACACCACTTTAGGTGAAGGATAGCACATCTAGAAAGAAACTCAATAAGTATATGGAAGATCTAAATGCCACAATCAATTAACTTGACCTCATAGACATATACAACACTCTACCCAACAACAGCAATGTATACATTTTTGAAATGCACATGGAACATTCTCTAGAGTAGACCACATTCTAGGCCACAAAGCAAACCTTAACAGAATCCAAAACACCAAAATATTACAAAGCATCTTTTCTGATTATAATGCCATAAAAGTAGAAATCAATAACAGAAACAGCAAGGAAAAAAAAATCAAATACATGGAAACCGAACAACACTTTTCTCAAAAACTAGTGGGTTATAGAAGAAATCAAGGATGAATAAAGAAATTCACAAGATCAAATGAGAATGAAAACACATTTTACCAAACTTTTGGGGAAACAGCAACAGCAGTGCTTAAAGGTCAATTTATAGCAATAGATGCATACATCCAGAAAGAAGAAAGGGTCAAAATCAAATCATTAACCTACAACTCAAACAAGAAGAAAGAGAGCAGCAAAGGAGCCCTCAGCCACCAGAAGAAAGGAAATAATAAAGATTAGAGCAGAAATAAATGAAATAGAGAATAGAAAAACAACTGAAAGAGTCAATAAGACCAAAAGTTGGTCCTTTGAAAAGATCAACAAAATTGACAAACCAATGGCAAAACTAATAAAAAGAGAAAGAAAAACAGGTGAGGAAGCAAATAATCTGAATAAAAACGAGATAGATGATATCACAACAGACCCAACTGAATACTGTGAAAAATTGTATTCTAACAAATTTGAAAATGGACAGATTTCTAGAAACACACTACCAACCTAAACTAGCACCAACCAAATTAGAAAAACCAAAAAAAATCTATAACAAAAAATGAGAGTGAAAAGGTAATTAAAAAAAAAAAAAAAAAACTCTCAACAAAAAAAGCGCTGGTTCTGATGGCTTCATTAGAAAATTCTACCAAACTT
Source organism: Elephas maximus indicus (assembly GCF_024166365.1). NCBI lineage: Eukaryota > Metazoa > Chordata > Mammalia > Proboscidea > Elephantidae > Elephas > Elephas maximus. Next base: position 165,904,210 of record NC_064819.1, read on the forward strand.
TCAAAGAAGAGTTAACACCAGTACTACTAAAGACGTTTCAGAGCATAGAAAAGGACGGAATACTCCCAAACTCATTCTATGAAGCCAGCATAACCCTGATGTCAAAACCAGACAAAGATACTGCAAAAAAAGAAAATTACAGACTAATATACCTCATGAACATAGACACAAAAATCCTCAGCAAAATTCTAGCAACCAGAATTCAGCAGGATATCAAAAAAATAATTCATCATGACCAAGAGGGATTCATACCAGTGAACATTAGAAAATCGATCAATGTAATCTATCACATAAATAAAACAAAAGACAAGAACTGCATGGTCTTATCGATCAATGCAGAAAAGGCATTTGACAAGTTCCAACCCCCATTCCTGATAAAAACTCTCAGCAAAATAGGAATAGAAGGGAAATTCTTAACATAATAAAGGGCATTTATAAAAAACCAACAAGCCAACATCTTTCTAAATGGAGGGAGACCAAAAGCATTCCCCTTGAAAATGAGAATGAGCTCTCAGTTATCACCACTCTTATTCAACACTGTGTTGCAGGTCCTAGCCAGAGCAATGAGGCAAGAAAAAGATATAAAGGGCATCCAAATTGGTAAGGAAGAAGTAGAAGTATCCCTATTTGCGGATAATATGATCTTATACACAGAAAACCCCAAAGAATCCACAAGAAAACTACTGAAGCTAGTAGATTTCAGCAAAGTATCAGGATACAAGATAAGCATACAAAAATCAGTTGGATTCCTCTACACCAACAAAGAGAACTTTGAAGAGGAAATCCCCACATCGATACCATTTACAGTAGCCCCAGAGAAGATAAACTACTTAGGAATGAATCTAACCAGAGACATAAAAGACCTGTACAAAGAAAACTACAAAACACTACTGCAAGAAACCAAAAGAGACGTACGTAAGTGGAAAAACATGCCTTGCATATAGGTTGTTTCCATCTTTTTGCTATTGTGAACAAAGCTGCAATGAACATGGGTATGCATATGTCTATTCATGTGATGACACTTATTTCTCTAGGATACATTCCCAGGAGTAGAATTGCTGGATCATATGGTATTTCTATTTCTAGCTTTCTAAAGAAGTGCCGTATCATTTTCCAAAATGGTTGTATCGTTTTGCATTACGACCAGCAGTGCATAAGAGTTCTGATCTCCCCACAGCCTCTCCAACATTTGTCATTTCCATTTTTGTGTGTGTGTATGTTTCGTCCCAGTAATACCTGGGTGAGACGGTATCTCACTGTGGTTTTGATTTGCATTTTTTTTAATGACTAGTAGGAGCGAGCATTTCCTCATGTGTCTGTTGGCCACTTGAATACCTTCTTTGGTGAAGTGTCTGTTCGTTTCCTTTGACCATGTTTTAATTGGATTATTTGTCTTTTGTTGTAGAGGTGTTAGATTTTCCTGTAGATTTTAGAGATTAGACCTTTGTCTGATTTGTAATAGCTGAAAAAATTTTCCCAGTCTGTAGGTTCTCTTTTTACTCTTTTGGTTAAGTTTTTAATAAGCATAAGTGTTTAATTTTTAGAGGATCCCAGTTATCTAGCTTATCTTGTGGAGTTTGTGTGTTGTTGGTTGTACCAGTACCAGGCTGTTTTGACTACCTTAGCTGTATAGTAGGTTCTGAGGTTGGGTAGTGAGAGTCCTCCTACTTTTCTTCTTCTTCTTCAATAGTGTTTTACTTATCTAGGGCTTCTTCCCTTTCCATATAAAGTTAATGATAAGTTTTTCCAACTCTTTAAAGAATGTTGTTGGTATTTGGATCAGCATTGCATTATATTTCTAAATCGCTTTGGGTAGAATTGTCGTTTTCACAATGTTACGTCTACCTATCCATGAGCATGGTATGTTTTTCCTTTTACGTGGATCTCTTTTGGTGTCTTGCAGTAGTGTTTTGCAGTTTTCTTTGTATAGGTCTTTGACATTCTTGGTTAGATTTATTCCCAAGTATTTTATTTTTGGGGGGGCTATTATAAATGGTATTGTTTTTCTGATTTCCTTTTCATCATTCTCTTTATTGGTGTATAGGAATCCAACTGATTTTTGTATGTTTATCTTTTATGCTTTTACTCTGTTGAATCTATTAGTTCCAGTAGTTTTCTCATGAAGTCTTTTGGGTTTTCTGTGTATAGTGTCATATTATCTGCAAATAGGGACAATTTAACTTCTTTATTACTATCATGGATTGAATTATGTCCCCCCAAAAATGTGTGTATTAACTTGGTTAGGCCTTGTGTGGTTGTCCTCCATCTTGTGATTTTCCTATGTGTTATAAATCACAACCTCTGCCTGTGGTTCAAAGGATTAGAGTGGGATGTAACACTCTTGCTCAGGTCACCTCCCTGATCCAATGTAAAGGGAGTTTTCCTGGGTTGTGGCCTGCACCACCTTTTATCTTACAAGAGATAGAAGGAAAGGGAAGCAAGCAGAGCGTTGGGGACCTCATACCACCAAGATAGCAGCACCAAGAGAAGAGTGCGTCCTTTGGAACCAGGGTCCCTGCATCTGAGAAGCTCCTTGACCAGGGGAAGATTGAGGACAAAGGCATTCCTCTAGAGCCAACAGAGAGAGAGTTTTCCCCTGGAGAATCTGGACTTGAAACCTACTAGACTGTGAGAAAATAAATTTCTCTTTGTTAAAGCCATCCACTTGTGGTATTTCTGTTATAACAGCACTAGATGAATAAGACAGCTACCAATTCTGATACACTTTATTTCTTTTTCTTGCCTTATTGCTCTATTAAGGACTTCCATTACAATGTTTAATAGGAGTGGTGGTAAAGGGCATCCTTGTCTTGTTCCTGTTCTCAGGGGGAATGTTCTCGGTCTCTCTCTCTTAAGAATGATGTTGGCTGTTGGTTTTACACAGTTGTCCTTTATTATGTTGAGAACTTTCCCTTCTATTTTATTGAGAGCCTTTATCAGGAATGGATGTTGGACTTTGTCAAATACCTTTTCTGTGTCAATTGAGATGATCATGTGATTCTTTTGTTTCCTTTTATTTATGTGGTGGATTACATTGATTTATTTTCTAATGTTGAACTATGCTTGCATGCCTGGTATGTGTATTATTTTTTTGATGTGATGCTGAATTCTATTGGGTAGAATTTTGTTGAGAATTTTTGCACCTATATTCATGAGAGGTATTGGTCTGTAGTTTTCTTTTTTTGTGTGATGTCTTTGCCTGGTTATGCTGGCTTCATAGAATGAATTCAGAAGTATCGCTTCCTTTTCTATGTTCTGAAATAGTTTGAGTAGCACTGGTGTAAGCTTTTCTCTGAATGTTTGGTAGAATTCTCCAGTAAAGCCATATGGGTCGGGGTTTTTTGGGGGGGTGGGGGGAGGGCGTTAACCTTTTCAGTCTCTTCTCTTGTTATGGGTCTATTCAAATTTTCAACTTAGGTTTGTGTTAGTTTGGGTAAGTAGTGTGTTTCTAGAAATTTGTCCATTTCCTCTAAGTTTTTTAATTTGTTGGAGTATAGTTTTTCATAATACTCTGTTATGATCCTTTTTATTTCAGTTGGGTCTGTTGTAATGTCCTCCATTTCATTTCTTATTTGGGTTATTTGCATCATCTCCTGTTCTTCTTTTGTCAATTTGGCCAGTGCCAATGGTATTTTTAAAGAGATGGAGAAAAAAATCACCAATTTTATATAGAAAGGGAAGCAGCCCTGGATATGTAAAGCATTACTGAAGAAGAGCAAAGTGGGAGGTCCCATACTACCTGATTTTAGAACCTATTATACCACCATGGTAGTCAAAACAGCCTGGTACTGGTACAAGAACAGACACATAGTCCAATGGAACAAAATTGAGAAACCAGACGTAAATCCATCAACCTCTGAGGACCTGATATTTAACGAAGGCCCCAAGTCCATTAAATGCAGAAAAGACAATCTCTTTAACAAACAGTTTTGGTGTAGTTGGATATCCATCTGCAAAAAAAATGAATTGGGACCCATATCTCACACCATACACAAAAACTAACCCTCAATGTATCAAAGACCTAAATATAAAATCTAAAATGATAAAGATATGGAAGAAAAAATAGGGACAATGCTAGGGGTCCCAATACATGGCATAAATAGTATATAAACCACAACTAACAATGCACAAGCACCAGAAGAAAAACTAGATAACTGGGCGCTCCTCAAAATCAGACACTTACACTCATCAAAAGACTTCACCAAAAGAGTAAAATGACAACCTACAGACCGGGAAAATTTTTTTGCTAAAACATATCCAATAAGGGCCTAATTTTTAAAATCTACAAGATACTGCAACACCTCTACAACAAAAAAAAAATAATCCAATTCAAAAATGGGCAAAGGATATCAACAAACACCTCACCAAAGAAGACATTCAGGCATCTAGGAGACACATGAAGAAATGCTCATGATCACTAGCCATTAGAGAAATATAAGTCAAAACTACAATGAGATACCATCTTATCCCAACAAGGCTGGCACTAATCCAAAAAACACAAAATAACAAATGTTGGACAGATCATAAGAGACTGGAATTCTTATGCACTGCTTGTGGGGATGTAAAATAGTACAACCACTTTGGAAAACAATATGCTGCTTCCTAAAAAAGTTAAAGATAGAAATACCATACGATCCAGCAATCCCACTCCTAGGAATACACTCGAGTGAAATAAGAAACATCACACAAATAGACATATGCTTATCCATGTTCATTGAAGCTTTATTCACAATAGCAAAAAGATAGAAATAACGTAAGTGCCCATTAACAGATGAATGGATAAAAAAAATTATGGTACATATACACAACAGAATACTATGCAAGGTTAAAGAACAAAGAAGAATCCTCCAAACATCTCACAACATGGATGAATCTGGAAGGCATTATGCTGTGTGAAATAAGTCAACCATATAAGGATGAATATTTTATGAGACCACTATTCTAAGAACAAAAGAAAAGATTTAAACATAGAGAAAAAGCATTCTTTGATGATTATTAGTGTGGGAAGGGAGCGAGAAGGGAAATTTCTAACTAGATAGTAGACAAGGATCAACTTCTTGAAGAGAAGGACAACACACAGTATAGGGGAAGTCAGCATAACTGGACCAAAGCAAAAGCAAAGAAGTTTCCTGGACACATCCAAACACTTTCAGGGACAGAGTAGCTGGGCCTGGGCCCTTGGAACCATAGTTTTGGGGGACATCTAGGCATAACATAGTTTATTAAGAAAATATTCCACATCCCACTTTGGTGAGTGATATCTGGGGTCTTAAGAGCTTGTGAGCAGCCATCTAAGATACATCAATTTGTTCCATCCCACCCAGAGCAAAGCAGAATGAAGAAAACCAAAAACAGAAGGAAAAAACTAGCCCAAAGGGCTAAAGGACCAAATGAACCAGAGACTCCACCAGCCTGAGACCAGAAGAACTAAATGGTGCCCACCTACCATCAGTGACCACCCTAACAGGGAACACACAGAGAGTCCCAGACAGAGCAGGAGAAAAACGTAGAACAGAACTCAAATTCATGTAAAAAGACCAGACTTAAAGGTCTGAAAGAGACTGGGGGAACTGCTGAAACTGTGGTCCCCAGATGCACTGTTATCCTAGAACTGAAACCCTCCCAAAGCCCACTCTTCAGACAGATTAGACAGGACTGCAGAACAAAAAGTAATACACGTGAGAAATGTGTTTCTTTGTTCAAGCAGATATACGACACCAAATGGGCAGTTCCTGTCCAGAGGCAGGATGAGGAGGCAGGAAGGGGCAAGAACTGGTTGAATGGACATTGGGAATCTGAGGTGGAAATGGAGAGTATGCTGTCACATTGTGGGAATTGCAACCAATGTCACAAAACAATATGTGTGTAAATTTTTGAATGAGAAATTAACTTAACCTGTAAACTTTCACCTAAAGCACACTAAATAAATAAAGTGAAGGATAAGTTACTGCATTGGACCCGTCCCACAACTAAAAAGGAGGTACAACACAGAGTTGGCCTCTTTGGATTTTGGAGGCAATATATACTTCATCTGGGTGTGCTTCTCCAGCCTATTTATCAAGTGACTCGAAAAGCTGCTAGTTTTGGGTGGGGCCAAGAACAAGAAAAGGCTCTGCAACAGGTTTAGGCTGCTGTGCAAGCGGCTTTGTCACTTGGGCCACATAATCCAGCTGATCCAATGGTGCTTGAAGTATCGGTGGCAGATAGAGATGCTGTTTGGATCCTTTGGCAGGCCCCTGTTAGTAAATCACAGCACAGACCCTCAGGGTTTGGAGCAAAGCCCTGCCTCTGCAGGTAACTACTCTCCTTTTGAGAAACAGCTTTTGGCTTATTACTGGGCCTTGGTAGACACTGAACATTTAATCATGGGCCACCAAGTCACCATGTGGCATGAGCTGCCCATCATGAACTGGGTGTTGTCTGACCTACAGAACTATAAAGTCAGACAAGCAAAGCAGTACTTCATCATTAAATGGAAGTGGTATATGTGAGACTGGGCCTGAGCAAGATCTCCAGGCACAAGTAATTTGCATGAGGAAGTGCCCAAATACACAGGGTCTCTATTACTGCCACATTACCTGCCCTTTTCCACTCTGCACCTATTGGCTCATGGGAATTCCTTCTGATTAGTTGCCTGAGGAAGAGAAAACACATGCTTCGTTTGCAGTTGGTTCTGCACGATATGCAGCTATCATTCAAATGTGGACAGGAGCAGCGCTACAGCCCCTTTCTGGGACCTTCTTGAATGACAGTGGTGAAGGGAAATCCCCCCAGTGGGCAGAACTTCGGGCAGGGACCCTGTTTGCTCACTTTACTTGGAAGGAGAAATGGCCAGATGTGTGGTTATATACTGATTCATGAAATGTGGCCAATGGTTTGGCTGGGTGGTCAGGGACATGGAGGGAACATGATTGGAAAATTAGAGGGAAGGAAATATGGGGAAGATGTATGTGGATAGACCATTCTGAATGGGCCAAAGAAGTGAAGATATTTGTGTCTCACATGAATTCTCACCAAAGGGTGACCTTGGCAGAGGAGGATTTTAACAATCAAGTGGATAGCATGACCCTTGGTGTAGAAACAGTCGTCCTCTTTCCCCAGCCACTTCCTTCATTGCCCGATGGGCTGATGAACAAAGGTGGCCATGGTGGCAGGGATGGAGGTTATGCATGGGCTCAGTGACATGAACTTCCACTCATCAAGATCAACTTGGCTAATGCCACTGTTGAATGCCCAATCTACCAGCAGCAGAGACCAACACTGGGTCCCCAATATAGCATCATTTCTCAAGGTGATCAGCCAGCAACCTGGTAGCAGGTTGATTACATTGGACTGCTTCCATCATGGAAAGGGCAGAGTTTTGTTCTTACTGGAATGGACACATAATCTGGATATGGATTTACCTTCCCTGCATGCAGTCCTTCTGCCAAAACTACCATCTGTGGACTTACGGAATGCTTTATGTATCATTATGATATCCCACACAGCATTGCCTCGGATCAAGGGACTCACTTCACAACAGATGAAGTTTGGCAATGGGCCCGTGCTCATGGAATTCAGTGGTCTTACCATGTCTCCCATCATCCTGAAGCAGTTGGCTTGATAAAACAATGAATAGCCTTCTAAGGCACAATTATGGTGCCAGATAGGTGGCAATACCTTGCAGGGTTGGGGCAATGTTCTTCAGAGGCTGTATATGCTCTAAACCAGCATTCAATGTATGGTGTTTTCTCCCATAGCCATGATTCATGGGTTCAGGAATCAAGGGGTGAAAATGGGAGTGGCACCACTCACTATTACCCATAGTGATCCACTTGCAAAATTTTTGCTTCCTGTCCCCGCGACTCTGTGCTCTGTAGGTCTAGAGTTCTTAATTCCAAAGAATGCTCCCACCTGAAGACACATCACTGATTCCATTGAACTGGAAGTTAAGAATGCCACCTGGCCACTTCAGTTCCTTACTCCTCTGGATTACCAGGCAAAGAAAGGAGTTATTTTATCAGCTGGTGTGATTGATCCTGATTACTAAGAGGAAATAAGATTGATATTATATAATGGAGGTAAAGAAGAGTATGTTTGGAATGCAGGAAATCCCTTAGGGCATCTCTTAGTACTACCATGCCCTGTGATTAAAGACAATAGAAAACTACAGCAACCCAATTCCAACATGACTACTAATGGCCCAGACCCTCCAGGAATGAAGGTTTGTGTCACCCTTGGCTAATGCAAGCTGAGGTGCTTGCTAAGAGTAAAGGGAATACAGATTGGGCAACGGATGAAGGTAGTTCTAAATACCAGCTGTGACAATGTGACCAGTTGCAGAAATGAGGACTGTAATTGTTATGAGTATTTCTTCCTTGTATGTGTGCTTCAAATATTGTTGTTTTCTTCACTTATAAAATATAAGATGTAAATAGGCTTAGTGCGTTTTCAGTTGTATGCATATTAGTTGTATCATGATAGGTGCAAGTATGACTTTATAATTATCTTCATTTAAGATTATATGTGGTTTAAGGAGGGAGATGTGTATATGTGCCAAGTTGATAAGGGGTGGACTGTGATGGTTATGGTCGTGTGTCAACTTGGCTGGGCCATGATACTCAGTGGTTTTGCAGTTACGTAGTTTGGCAGTTAAGTAATGATGTAATCACCTCCCTGATGAGATCTGATATAATATAATCACTTCCATGATGAGATCTGCTATGAGCCCACAATCAATTGAAAGAAAGTTTCCTTGGTGGTGTGGCCTATATCCAATATATATAGACTTTCTGGCAAAGCTCTCTAACTTTTTCTCTGTGCTGGATCCTGCATTGCACTCATCATCATCTAACATCCAGTTCTTGGGACTTGAGCTAGCAGCCTGCTGTCTTAACTGCTGATCTTGAATTTGTCGGCCACTGCAGTTCATCAGCTCCTGCAGCTACATGAGTTAGGAGAAGCCTCCAACCTGATGCATGACCCACAGACTTGGGACTTCCAGCCTCAACAATCATGTGAGCCATTTCCTTGTTATAAATCTCTCTCCTTCTATTTATATATGTATATGTGTGTGTGTGCATGTGTGGGTGTGTGCATGTGTATGTGTGTGTGTGTGCACACCTGACCCAAGCCATGGTGTTTTCAATCACCTCACATGCATGTGAAAGCTAGATGATGAATAAAGAAGACTGAAGAAGAATTGACACCTTTGAATTATGGTTTTGGTGAAGAATATTGAATATGCCATGGGTTGCCAAAACAAGGAACAAATCTGTCTTGGAATAAGTACAACCAGAATGCTTCTTAAAAACCAGAAGGGTGAGACTATGTCTCACATACTTTTGACAAGTTATCAGGAACGATCAGTCCCTGGAGAAGGACATCATGCTTGGTAAAGTAGAGAGTCCCTTGATGAGATGGATTGACACAGTGGCAGCAACAATGGGCTCAAGCATAATAAGGATTGTGAGGATGGTGCAGGACGGGGCAGCATTTTGTTCTGTTGTACAAGGGGTCTCTATGAGTCACAACTGACTTGATGGCACCTAATAATAACAACAACATACAAGTGTACCTCACTTGATGGAAAACACAGGAATCAAATTGAGTACATTTGTGTAAAGAGACGATGAAAAAGCTCAATATCATCAGTTAGAACAAGGCCAGGGGCCGACTTTGGAACAGATTATCAATTGCTTGTATGCAAGTTCAAGTTGAAGATGAAGAAAAGTAAAACAAGTCCACGAGAGCCAAAGTATGACCTTAGGTATATCCCACCAGAATTTGGAAACCATCACAAAAATTAATTTGATGCATGTCTTAATCACCTAGTGCTGCTATAACAGAAATACCACAAGTGGATGGTTTTAACAAAGAGAAATTTATTTCTTCACGGTAAAGTAGGCTAAAAGTCCAAATTCAGGGCATCGGCTCCAGGGGAAGGCTTTCTCTCTCTGTCGGCCTTCTCATCAATCTTCCCCGAGACTAGGAGCTTCTCCACACAGGAACCAGAATTTGGAAACCATTACAAAAATTAATTTGGCGCATTAAACACTAATGACCAAAGACCAGACGAATTGTGGGATGGCATCATACATGGAGAAAATAAAAGGTTATTAAAAAGACTGGAAAAAAAGAAAGGAGCAAAATGGATGTCTGAAGAAACTCTGAAATTTGCTCTAGAAAGGAGAGTAGCTAAAGCAAAAGAAAGAATGAATTAAAAGAGCTGAACAGAAGATTTCAAAGGGCACATGGAGAAGACTATGTAAAGCATTGTAATGAAATGTGCAAAGTTCTGGACTTAGAAAACAAAAAGGGAGAAAACAGTCATTATTTCTCAACATGAAAGAATTAAAGAAAAAATTCAAGCCTTGAGTTGAAATACTGAAGGGTTCAATAGGCAAAAATTTGAAGGATGCAGGAAACATCAAAAGGAGATGGAAGGAATGCACAGAGTCACTGTACCGAAAAGAATTGGTCAACAGTCAACCACTCAGGAGGTAGAATAAAATCAAGAATAGATGGTACTGAAGGAAAAAGCCCAAGCTACACCCAAGGTATTGGTGAAAAACAAGGCTTCAGGAATTAATGGAATACCGGTTAAGATGTTTCATCAAATGGATGCCATGCTGAAAGCACTCACTCATCTAAGCTGGGAAATTTGGAAGATAGCTACCTAGCCAACTGGCTGAAAGAGATCCATATTAGTGCCTAGTCCAAAGAAACGTACCCTAACACAATGTGTAAATTATAAAATGATATCATTTATATCGCACACAAGTAAAATTTTGCTGAAAATAATTAAAAAACGGTTGCAGCAGTACATTGACAGGGAACTGCCAGAAATTCAAACCAAATTCAGGAGAGGACCGGGGACCAGGAATATCATTGCTAATGTCAGATGGATCCTGGCTGAAAGTAAAGAATATTGGAAAGATATTTACCTGTGTTTTATTGACCATGCCAACGCATTCGACTGTGTGCATCATAATAAGTTATGGATATCATTGTGGAGAATAGGAATTCCAGAACACTTAATGTGCTCCTGAACAAGAGGCAGTTTTCAAACAGAACAAGATGATACCGTGTGGTTTAAAATCAGGAAAGGTGTGTGTCAGGGTTGTATCCTTTCACCATACTTACTCAATCTGTATGCTAGCAAATAATCCAAGAAGTTGGACTATGTGAAGAAGAATGGAGCATCAGAATTGAGGGGAGACTCTTTCACAGCTTGGGATATGCATGTTACACAACTTTGCTTGCTGAAAATGAAGAGGACTTGAAGCACTTACTGATGAAGATCATAGTCTACAGCCTTTTAGTATGGATTATGCCTCAACATAAAGAAAGCAAAAATCCTCATAACTGGACCAATAAGCAACATCATATTAAACGGAGAAAAGATTGAAGTGAAGGATTTCATTTTACTTAAATCCAAAATTAAAGACTTTGGAAGCAGCAGTCAAGAAATCAAGTGACGTATTGCATTGGGCAAATCTGCCGCAAAGACCTCTTTAAAGTGCTAAAAAGCACTTTGAGGACTAAGATGTGTCTGACCCAAGCCATGGTTTTTTCAGTTTCTTCATATGCATGTGAAAGCTGGAAAATGAATAAGGAAGACTAAAGAAGAAAGGATGCTTTTGAATTACGGTGTTGGCGAAGAGTATTGGATATACCATGGACTGCCAGAGGAAGGAATGAATCTGTTTTGAAACAAGTATAGCCAAAATGCTTCTTAGAACTGAGGATGGCAAAACTTCTCTCATGTACTTTGGACTTGTTATCAGGAGGGACCAATCCTTGGAGAAGGACAACATGCTTTTTAAGGTAGAGGGCCAGTGAAAAAGAGGGAGACCCTCAATAAGATGGATTGACGCAATGTCTGCAACAGCGGGCTGAAACATAGCAACACTTGTGTTGGTGGCACAGGACAGGGCAGTGCACCAGCCGTTCCATGGGAGAAAGATGTGGCAGTCTATTTCCGTAAATATTTACAGCCTTGGAATCCCTATGGGGTAGTTCTGTTCTGTCCTATAGCGTTGTTATGGGTAAGAGTCTACTTGAGGACAATGGGTTTGTTGTTGTTATTAGCTCTGAAAATGTCGCTTTTTTTCCATTCCTCTCTCCTCTTATGCTGAGACATTTTACACATTATTTTATGTTAGATATGTCACCAAGTTTCAATGTTTTAGTATTTTTCATCTTTTTTCTTTTCTGTTCTTTAATTTGGATATTTTCTTCTGACTCGTAGTGCCTTCCTTTGTAAATTACAATTTGTAGAGGAAATCTCAGACTTCTGATTATTTCCTCCTCCTGAGAGAATTTACTTTTGTGTGCAGGTAGGGTAGTGGAGATCTCTTTAACCTGTTAGGGCAGGGTGTTTTTGTTGTTGCCATTGAGCCCATCCCAACTTAATCTAACCATAGATTGAGCTGATTTGAAGCTAAGATTTAGCCTTTTTCGGGTGCTCAATTTATTCATAGGTTGTAGTGCTTTGGGTTTCCCAGCTGAAGGTCTTCAGTATTTTAACCTATATCCTTCCTCTTTAGCAGGCCCTGGAAATCAATTTTTGTCGTAAAATTCTTTGAAACTGCTCAGTGTACTGCTAAGCTTCTCAGCCTCTCAGCTGAAGTTTCAAACTTTCTCATGCCTCCAGAGTAAAAGAGGCACTCTATATTTTCCCTGCCTCTTTGGGCTTCACTTTTTGTCCTGGAATTGTGTTCCCTTAGGTCATCATTGGTTTGGTATTTTTCCAATGTCTTCAAACAGATGATTTTTTATATTTACTCCTGCTTTTCAGGTTATTCTCTATGAGTATATCAGCCTGGAACAGCTAGATCATTATTAGTTGGAAAAGGAGATTCCCCATGCTCTATAATTAAGAATACAGAATTGTCTTCCTCACTAACTAGAAAGTATGTTCCACGAGGGCTGCTCTCCTGTTCTTTAGCTCTATTGGATTTTTATCAATTATTCAGGTTGGCCGTGCTTTTTCTGCGTCAGAGCCTTTGCATTTGTTGTTTCCTCTACCGGGAATGCTCTTAAAGTACCTGTTTTAACCTACAAAAATCACACCATCTTGTAGGTCTTAGCTTAAACATCATTTTTCAGAGAAACCTTCCTTCATCTCTAAGGCTATGTTAGATTCCCCTGTGTTTTTCTTTCACAGTGATTTGCACACATGGAATTATTAGATTAATTATAATTTAACCTGTTTTATGCAGAAAGGAATTCAGTCTGCTTCACCAGAGTATGCTAGTACAATGCCATTCACTTAGTAAATGCTCCCAAAATAAATATAATCTCCACTGGCATGCTTTAAGCTAGATTAACATTTCCCAAAATGCACTGCATAAAAAAGGGGTTCCAAGGTCAAGTAAATTTTAGAAACATTTCATAGCATATCTTCTTTTGGGAGAATCACAATGTGCATTCACCGATTTGAAAAATCTTAGAAATTCCACAGTAAATAAAACAGTTTGACTTTGCTTATTCCTAAATTTAACACTTTTTTAAAAACCCGGACAATATTTGTTCTGTAGAATACACTTCAAAAGTCATTTGGTTAGATTCATTCTAGAAGCTGAAACTCAGAGAGATTTCAGGTTTTAGGAAAAAGAAACTTCATTTCATAATGAGTATCGCAAATTCTGGATGAGTCAAATCAAAATCAAAGGGGCTTGAAGGGCAACTTCATTCTAGCAATACTTAAACCCCAAAACCCAAACCCACTGCCATTGAGTCAGTTCTGACTCACAGTGACCTTATAGGACAGAGTAGAACTGGCCCATAGAGTTTCCAAGGAGCGCCTGGTGGATTCGAACTGCTGACCTGTTTGGTTAGCAGCCGTAGCGCTTAACTGCTATGCCACCAGGGTTTCCTAGCAATACTTACCTGACTGGAATTCAGCTGATGTAAACAAAAGATATCTGCCTCCAGGTTAGTACAGCAATCTTTATAGTTCCACAAATGGCATAAAACAGGGAGGTTTTATGATCACAAGGGGCTGTCGTCATGAGTTAAAGCAGTATACATGGAATTGACTGCTTTAGTCACTAATGATTCTTTTGCAGTCAGTTGGGCCCAGCAAATATTTTGCATTTGATAGATTCGTATTGACAGTTAACTAGTCCTTGCATCAAAAAAAGACTGACACGAGAAGTAAACCAAGCCAAAACCAAACCCAGTGCTGTCGAGTCGATTCCAACTCATAGTGACCCTATAGTGATCCTATAGGACAGAGTAGAACTGCCCCACAGAGCTTCCAAGGAGCACCTGGTGGATTCGAACTGCTGACCTTTTTGGTTAGCAGCCATAGCACTTAACCACTATGCCATCAGGGTTTCCATGAGAAGTAAAAGCAGATGGAAATAGCATTTCAGCTGGTAAATAAAACAATTTTCAGAGAATTCCCAGTGGCTAATTGTAAATTGTTTCATCATTACATAAGTAATAACCAATTTACATTTATTCCTATTGGCTTTCCCTCTCTCTTCTTGCTATTCCTCTGGCTCCTTCCTATATTTATTGAATTTGGAAATAATAACTAGAAATACTCCATGATTATACTTCACATCTGTGTAACTGTTCCTTCTCTAGGTTTTCAGCTATTTTTCTCTTGCTTTGGAATGTATTTATCCCTTAAGATTCTATTCTCAGTCTTCATTCCTGCCCTCTACTTCCTTCTGTTTTAATCCTCCCTTCTCTCTCTCAATCTTCATGGCTGTTTCCTTCTTTACCATAAAGATCTTTTTGACTCTAATTTGTCAAAAATAATGGTACCTTTAATGCATCATGGAATTGGGCCGGAGGGAAGGGCATGTAAAAATGATGTAGTCAGAATAGCAAAAATCAAGCTCAATGCCAATAAAAACGGTAATGCAATTAGTTTGAGCCTCTCTTTCCATTAGCTCATATTTTCCATAGAGAATGCCATTTAGAATTCCCTACTATATGTCTTGTTTCAGGATGTCAGACACGCTTTTCCTTTGCTGTCACCTACTGTCTGCTGCTGGCTGCTGAATTGGCCTTGCCCCTGACTCAATTTCTATTAAGTATTGTGCAGAGTTTAAGATGGAGGGAACCAGTGTAAGGGGCTGTTTATCACCTGAGTTGATGAATCTCAAATCTGTGTGTCTTCTTCCACGACAACTAAACTTTAGTCTAATATTTCCAGCTATCTTTTGGATATATTTATATGATTATTCCATAGTACCTCAAATTCATTATGTCCCAAACTGAATTGAATATCTGGTAATACTTTAGCTCAGGACTTGACACATGATAGGCAGTTATTTCTTTTTACATCACGCCAGCCTGTCCTCATGATTTCCCTCTTTTTTGTAAATGATACCATAATATTAGGCAACTACATTGAAAATGTCCAACATCCTTCTCCTAGTTTATCTTCTTCTTTCTATTTTTTTTCTTTCAACAAATATTTGACAACTATCTCCCAAGTTTTACGAAACTATGTTGGGCTACAATAATGAGAAAAACAGTTATGCTCTCCAGAACATTGCAATCTAGCGGAGAGCCTGGTAGAGAAATGAGTAATAGACCAGCAAGTACAGAAATCAACGTAGAGTAGTATGGGAACACAGAAGAGGACACTAACCCAGCTTAGCAGAATCATAGAACGTTCCTCAGAGGAGATGACAAGTACCTTGAATTATGAAAGACAAGTAGGGGTTAACCTAGAGAAACACCTAGATAAACACAACTCATTTTACTTTGAGAGGGGAAGGAGTTGGGGAAATGAACAGGGAAGCAAACATGACAAGGTGCTCCTTTAGTACCAAGTTAAAGTGTGCATAGAGAACCAATGAATGAATGGTTGCTGTTGGTCAAGCTGGTGTGACTGGCTTAGGCAGGAGGGTGACCGTGAAAAGCCATTGTGTTACTTCCCAGTTTTTCTTTCCTTGCCACATCAGATGAGGAGTAAGCCTCTTTCAGGTGGTGAAGTTGAAGGAAGGGTAATATCTCAAACAGCATGTGCTTCTGAGTCACCATACAAATAGGCTATCCAGGAGAGTTGTTCTGACTTGGCACAGACAACCCTGCTGAGATTTGGGGTTCGTTTGTTACCAAAGCAGAATATTGGCTGTCTTGATCGATATTTATCCATAGAAAGATTTTCCTTTATACCCGATCTATAGTCTCCACTCTCTTCTCAGCCATCATTACATAATTTACAGCAACTATCACCATTATATAACTATCTTTCATTTGTTTATTGTTCATTATCTACATTTCTTTTCTAAAATACAAGCTCTGCAAAGCAGAAATCTTGTCTTTCTTGTTCACCTTTGTATTCCAGAGCATAGAACAATGCCTGGCATTGACATGAAAGGGGTATTTTGAATTTAGGAGAGATATACAGAAAAAGTAAGCAAAGAGTTTACTGTCAGACAGAAAGGAAATAAAGAACCCTTCTTGTGCTGGGAGAAGGAGTATGGTCTGTTAGACTATTGTTCATATATGTCCATCTGTTTCTTCCTCACCTCTGTGGGTGGAGTATATATCACTGCCTCATTCGCCCTGAATTTGGTCATGTAATTTGATTTTGTCTTCAACGTAGGTAGAAAGCACTTTGGTCAATGCGAGGCTAACAGGTGTGACATACACAACCTTGAA
Source organism: Elephas maximus indicus (assembly GCF_024166365.1). Lineage (NCBI taxonomy): Eukaryota > Metazoa > Chordata > Mammalia > Proboscidea > Elephantidae > Elephas > Elephas maximus. The sequence continues at coordinate 165,920,827 of NC_064819.1, forward strand.
ACATGATCATGTGTTTGTTGGCTTCTTGCAACTCTGCCATGACCGTGAGAAAAACATGTCCTGGCTAGCAATGGACCAAGGAGGATGAGAAACGGGAAAAGCTGACTTGTATCTAGCCGTCAGTTCAAAGCTAAGCCAGTCAAGCCTGCCTCGGTTCACCAGTTCCCAACCCCCAGCCTGAAGATATATGAGTGAGAATAAACGATGGTTCTTTTAAACTACGTAATGTTGGAAATGACTTGTTACACAGCATTAGCGTGGCAATAGATAACATAAAAAAAGAGTCAAGGAGAATGACAGAGAAGAGAAAGAAATAAGAAGGAAGGTCTTGGCCATGTTTTTCTTCAGGAGAGAAATGGTTGCGGGGGTGGGGAGGAGGTGAGGGAAAAGGCAGGTAGAAACACCAGGTATATTTGTGTTAATTTAAAATTATTCAGACCAGTGCCTCACATTCTCATGTGTACCCTGGGAAGATTTCAAGCCTTCCAGAGAAGTCATCTGCTTGCTGTAGTACAGCATCCACACGGTGCAGGAATAGCAGTATAGCATTAGTGGAAGGAGGTGCCAGATAAATGGGCCTGTGATTGCTCTTAAAGTTGTTCTCACTTTGTATGTGACATGTGGAGGATTCAGAGTTTCCGTATGTTCCAGAGTAGATAAGAAGTTTTGAGAATTGGGGCAAAAATAAAGAGATCACAGAGTACAGGAAAATACGACAGGGACCACAGATTTCAGCCATACATTTCAGAACAATGGCCCCACAAACCATGTGGTTTCCCACACATCAGCAGATGGCTATTGTGGATATTTGGTGACCAGACAGCATTAGGGACATCCTAGTATAGTCTAGTGACAATTGTGAGGACAGCACAGAGAAAAACACCTTACTCCTGTTGCCCCGAGTATTCTTATGTTGAACTATATCCCCAGACACCACCTTGGGAGAGTGAAGAAGATTGTGAATCCTTTTGAAAAAGAATAAAGAACCTGACAGAGAATTCTAACTAAAAGATATTTCTAGTAAACTGTTAGAAACTGTGTTCTCCATTGCTATCAGTAGGAATCTGAGCTCTAGAGCAAGATAAGATCAATTACATTGAATGAAGACTTTTTCTGTTTTACATGTCTGAATGATAGCATATCTGGTGGCACAGTGGTTAAGTATTTGGCTGGGAACCAAAAAATTGGTAGTTTGAATGTACCAGCTGCTTCTTGGAAACCCTATGGGGCAGTTCTACTCTGTCCTATAGGGTCGTTATGAATTGGAATCGACTCAGCAGCAAGTTTAGTTTATAATATTGTTTATTATTTTATTGTTGAAATATCTTAAAGATCATCTGAACAAATTCTTCCAGTAATGCCTGAATCCTCTTAAACATCATCAGAGACAAGACATTTACTATCTCATTCTGTTTTTGTATAACTGAAAATGCTAGCAAGGCTTTCTGTATACAGAACTAAAATTTATCTTCCTGTAGTTAATTGCTGTTATCTTCTTTATATTCTCTGGAGTAACATAGTAATTTCTATTCCCTCTTCCACATGACAGAAGGATTTATAGATAGTAAAAGAGAGAAAAAAAACTAAATTTTTAAAATTTACTCATATATTTAAATTCATGCATTTCATGTTTAGTCATAATTCACAAATTTTCAAATGAAAGCATAAAAATGGAATATTGCCACGAATTGAAATGGAGAGTTAAAATTTTACTACAAAATACAGAATCGAGAAACATTAGCTTGGCAGACGTTTGTGTAAAAAATATCTGAGGGATTTAGTTGGTCAAAAGATTAATATATTGAAAGAGAATCATCTTATGCTGCTTTGATGGAAAGGCAGTAACCCACGTGATAAAAAGTCATTGTTTCACTGTTTTTTGTGCTGGTAGAATCATTCATAAATCATCTTAATATTCAGTCTTTGTCGTTTACTCTTTTCTTCAACCTCTACATCCAATTAAATACTAAGTTCTATGAGTCTGCAAACCCTGGTGGCATAGTAGTTAACAGCTATGGCTGCTAACCAAAAGGTCAGCAGTTCAAATCCACTAGGTGCTCCTTGGAAACCATACGGGGCAGCTCTACTCTGTCTTATAAGGTTGCTGTGAGTCGGAATCAACTTGACAGCAATGGGTTTGGTATTGAGTCTACCTCCTTAAGAACAGTTGAGTAAGTTCCTGTCCTCCACCTTCACTGTGACTACCTAAGTCTGGACCACAGTAATTTTTAAATTTGGTTCCTACAACAATTTTCTTGCTTGTCTCTTTTCTCTCAGTTGTTCTCCATATTGAAATAAGAATGAAATACCAATATAATCATATCTTTTTCATGTTTATTGTAAGGCACCTTGAATCTGCTGTTATCACAGCTGAACCTAATTTCTTCACATTTCTCATAGTGTGTCTTGCTGTGTTAAATAAAATGTTAGTGTTTAAAAAGATGTTTTTTGATGCTTGACTTCTTAAACACAGCCAAATATTCCAAGGGTCTCCATCAAAAGGAGTGGTATTCCCCAGTGCTGGAAAAAGATCTGGCTATGTTGTACTTATTAAATGACAGTATGTTGGTCTCAGGTGGGGGCTTTCATGGGTTTTCAATGGCAGTTTTGACTTTAACTAATTTTTCCTTGACCTTCTAGTAAGATATAAACCCACTGTACAGATCTGAGACAGTAATGACCTCATTATTTTTTTTTGAGCATTTTTTTATGAGAAAGAAAAATTATATTACCTTAATAAAGTATAAAAATTCCACTCAAAGAACTACCTTATTCTGAAAAATACTTTGATTAGTGTTTGGGCATGAAGGTGAACTTTTTGAGAACAAGACTGAAGGTGGCAGTAAGGATGAAGAAGGCACGGAATCCATTTTACATAATATAGGAAAAAGGAATTCAGAGTTGTAGTTGAGAGGACTGGTTGAAGAGTAGAGATGTCAGAGCTAATTCGTTACTGTAGCATAAACTAGCCTATACTAATTAATATAATCATTTTTTTATTTAGATATAAAATATGAGTATGAAGGAAAGAAGAAAGTTTCAGAGGAAAAACGAGGCATCCCCAAAATATATTTATCCTCCACCAACGTAAGTTAGTATCACAAATAATAGCATAGTAACCCCTGGAGCAATCTGGAAATCAACTATTGTTTGAATATCAAAATATCAAAGTTTTAAATTTTGGCTGCTATATTTTTTAATAGTAAACTTGTAACAATTAAAAATTTATAATAATATTTCAGGTATACTCATATCACAGAAACTTATTCTATGATGGTAGTATTTGTTTTTGGCCCAATATTAATTTTAACAAGAGATTATTTAGCATCCAGTCATAATATAAATCCAGTTTACCTTTACCTTAGCAAATACTGCGTCTCTCAACCATAACTTCCATTTGTACCTGCAAATTTTTAAAAAAGTTAGTTAAAATTCATCTTGATAATATGTAAATATACATATATTTGGAGATGTTGTTAAGTGCTGTTGAGTAGGGCGACCCCATGTGACAAAGTAGAAAAGCTCCGTGGGGTTTCCTAGGCTGTAATCTTTATGCAAAAAGGTTGCCAGGTCTTTTCTCCCATGGAGCCACTGGGTGTGTTTGAACCACCAACCTTGCAGTTAGCAGTTAAGAGTTTAACTGTTGCAACACCAGGGCTCCTTATTTGGAGATGGAGGAGAGAAATTTCTTAATGGCTGCTGGGTATTCACAATGAACCAGATGCTATATGGAATGCTTTATTTCTTCACAAAAAACCTATAAAGTAAATATTATCTTTAGTTTACAGTGGTTAGAGTGGTTAGTTAACTGAGGGTTAAAGAAGTTAAGTCACGGTGGTAAAGCATGTAGGCTTTGAACTTGAGTTGAATTCAGGCTCCACAACTTCCTAGCTGTAAGATTTGGGAGATTTTAACTTGTGAAAACTTGAGTTTCCATATGTATGAAGTGGGGGTTATAACAGCATCAAATCATAGGGTTATTACGAGAGATTGAATGGGTTAACCCATGTAAAGATTTTTAGCATGCTGGTCGGCACTTAGTAAAACAGCACACAAGAAAATTTTAAACTTTTATAATAATAATTCAGGTATATTCTTACATCACAGAAATTTATTCCACAGTGGTATTTGTGTATGGTCAAATATTAATTTTAACAACAGTTAAAATTAGTTCAGTTTTGACGTTTCCTAGTAAGAGGAAACTGGCTGTGCTCTCTAAAAATCTTCATTTTCTCCTTTTTCCTTTTATTCTCTTACTTTTACCTGAGTCTGTACAAGTAGTGAAAGGTCCTCTATTCCTACCTATTTCTTTCTGAATCCAAATCTCAGGGTTTTTCTTATATGCATCTCTGCTGATTACCTATCCTTCCAACCACAGATAACAAGGTGGAGACATTTTTATCATATCAACTGACTCCATAATCTCTTTATTGCCATATGGTATTAATCTTTTTTGTCCGTTTTGTTCTGCTCAGAATACTTTCTCTCCTTATTCTGGCAAAAAAAAACAATTAAAGCCTCTTTTCTTCGAGGATCTACTCTGTCCTCACCACGCATTACATTTGATCTGTTGGGCTGCAAGTGTTAGCCTCTTGACCCCATGTCCACAGAAGTGAGCACAAAATCTATCATAAAGTCACATTCTCCTAGAAGCAATGGTGATTCTGAGAGTTGGATATATGGGTTAAGCTGAGGTATTGTAGTAAAGATTCTGATTCTATTTGACTGTTGAGAGCTTTTAAGTTTCACCCTTCTCCCTTTCCTGCTGCTCCACATCTAGGAAAACTGATAAAGAGGTCCAGGTGCTTTCTCCTTTAGTCCATTAAGAAGTTCAAACCCAAGCCTCTGCCTGTGCATGAGAAGCTTCACCCTGGCTCCACTCCCTAACCACAATAAAAACCTCGAGCCAGTCTCCTTTTCTTGCTCTCTCAAGTCATCTTCTGACCAGCTTGGGAAGCCTGCTCTGCTCTCCCCAGAAATCCTCATTATGTAAGTAATAAGACTTTTCGTACAATTTTTGTGTCTGTGTGGTGTCATCAGGCTTGCAATCTAATCCAAATTTTAGATGGAGATTCATCACGCTTCTACAGAATGTCCCAAACAGGTATTAATTTCACTTGAATTGTAAGCTCTAATAATATGATCCCAAAGCTGATAATTGCAACGTTCCCCACAACATGGGCTAGTCTGAGAGAAAGGAGCCAATACGCAGAGAGAGGCACAAGAGTCAGTGAAAGAGTGTTGATGACTCTGTTGAAATCCTAGGATCCACTCCAAACTTCCCAGTTACATGAGCCAATAAATCTTCCTTTGTTGCTGAAGTTAGTTTGTTGCTTTCTGGCCCTTGCTCAAAAAAAAAAAAAAAAAAAAAGAAAGAAAGAAAGAAAAGAAACTGTGACATTTTGGGGAGAAAACACTGAAAAACTATCCTTATATGCCCTAGAGACAGAAGGTGAAACCCCAAGGTCTTGGGTGTTGACTGGCACGAAAGTACTAGAAAAGAAGGCAGAGCAGCTCTCCACAAGAAGAGAAGACATGTGGGTTCATTCTTGCCACTCTGGTGTAAGAAGAAAGGCAATAGAAGAGTGCTGCACGGTAGAAATGCCAAGAGAGGAACTCCTTGGCAACAGTGGCGGTTGAGGACCCCTGGAAATAGAAATGTTTAGTAAGGATCTTAAAATTGCTGTGTAATTCTTTTTCATGAGCCCTGATCTTCAGTAAGGTGTTATATTCTCATGAATGTTTTGGTGTGGCTTTTGTGGAAATAGTGACTGTTGAAAGTCACAGTTTGTTTGCTAAGAAGCAAAACAGAGACCACCTATGAGAATAAAAGGAAGGCATGAACTCAGAGAAAACCTAAAGAGGGCCTTAAGCTTACACAGGCTGTATAATTGGGAGGGCATTGTGGCAACAATTTTACTTAGAGCTCAAGGGGTGGAGGATTTCCTGTTGACATCTAAGTTACACATAAAAAAAAAAAAAAAAACCCAGTGCCATCGAGTTGATTCCGACTCATAGTGACCCTATAGGACAGAGTAGAACTGCCCCATAGAGTTTCCAAGGAGCGCTTGGCGGATTTGAACTGCCGACCCTTTCGGTAGCAGCCATAGCCTAAACCACTATGCCACCAGGGTTACACATAGTTACACATAGTTCATAGTTAATAAGAACTAAATAAGGCGAGGGGGCCAAGATGGCTGACCAGGTAGAAGCTACCTCAGATCCCTCTTGCAACAAAGACTCGGAAAAACAAGTGAATCGATCACATATGTGACAATCTATGAACCCTGACCATCAAACACAAATCTAAAGAGTTGACCTGAGTGACAGAGACTCAGCCAGTGCAAGCAGGCTGTGCACTGACGCGGCTAATGAGAGAACGAGCAAACACGGGGAAGCAGTGACTGTTTTCGGAGCCTGGAGCCAGCATTCCAGTCAGAAAACCTTGGCGCCGGGCTTTGGACTGGGTGCAGGGGAGCTGAGCATGGCTTCCTGAGAAGGCACAAACACGGGACACAGTCCTAGCCCCCAGAAGTGACCTTGGGGGAAGCCCAGCCAGTGCACGCAGGCGGCGCAGCAACAGAAGGAGAAGTCACCGGGAGGTAGCGACTGGTTTTGGAGCCTGACCTTTACGGCGTCCCAGCCGGGGAACCTTGGCACTGGGCTTTGGACTGGGAGTGGAGGAACTGACCACAGCTTCTGAGACAGCACAAGCACAGGACGTGGGCCTGACCCTTGGGGGCAGTCTTGACCCAGCCAATGCACACAGGGTAAACACCCTTCGGGAATCTCAGATAAAACAGTCATCACCAAGCAAGATAAGTAACTTTGTCTATATTCCTGGGTGCTACTGTCTCATATCTATCTGATCCCTCCCCTCCCCTTCCCAGGTGGCTTCATTAACATTGGAATTTCCTGGGCCAGAGAGTGAAGTCCTCTGCGTTTTTTTTTTTTTTTTTCCTGTCTTTTCCCAACCCATTCTCCTGGCCTGAGAGATACAGCTACAGAAAACCCAGGGACCAAAAATCCTTCCCTGACTTCCTGAAATTGGTCTTAAAGTACAGAACCAGCTCCAGCCAAGCATATGAGATCCACAGTCTTGGGCTTTCATCCCTACAGGGAACAAGGTGGCTGTTATAATGCAAAGGCAATTCTGATAGGGATCTGACTGTAATTGTTTTAGCAGATTACTGGAAAGACAAGTTTCCCAGGTCTGATATCTCTACCTCTTAAACAGAGGCCTAACTGACCCACAACAGGGAACTGAGGGCTGAAGCTCCACCCAAACCACCTAGCCTCCTGCCATAGCGGTCTGAGGATAGTGACACCTACCAATGTGTAGAAGTACATGCATTGGGTGCCTAAGGTAGAGCTGCAGAGCCCACCCACCAAAGTGCTTTAGGAATAGAGACACACCTACCTCACTGGCACTTGGGGGAAGCCTGTAACCATTCTGACCCCCCCAGAGTGTGGCCCCCTGCTGCTACTAGAATCTGGTGCACACAACTATCACCACTACTCTCTAAGTGAATAAGTAAAAGTCTACACAACACACTTGGTGACCCAAAATCAGATTCTACTCAAGAATAGTGAATGGACTCTTCGGCTTATTTATCTGGTAACAGCCCAAACCAGCTGGTAATAGGACATAAGTGATTCAGAGGCTACAACAATCAAGACAGCACAATCTAGTAGCCCATCTACGTATATTGAAAGAAAACAAAACAAGATAAGACTCAGTGAGCAAATATAAAATAAATCATTACAATATCTTATAGAAGGCTCAGAGACAGCAGTAGATATCAAACCACATAAAGAAGCAGACCATGATTGCTTCTACAGCTCCCCAAATTAAAGAATCAAAATCTTCCCCAAATGAAGATACAATCCTGAAATTGCCAGATGCAGAATATAAAAAACTAATTTACTGAATGCTTGAAGACATCAGGGATGACCTCAGAAATGAAATAAGGCAATCTACAGAAAAAGCCAAGGAACATACTGTTAAAGCAGTTGAAGAAATCAAAAAGATTATTCAAGAACATAGTGGAAAAATTAATAAGCTGCGAGAATCCATAGAGACAGCATTCAGAAATCCAAAAGATTAACAGTAAAATTACAGAATTAGACAACTCAATAGGAAGTCAGAGGAGCAGAATCGAGCAATTGGAATGCGGAGTAGGGGAGATGGAGGATAAGGCACCTGACACCAATATAGATGAAGAAAAATCAGATAAAAGAATTTAAAAAAATGAAGAAACCGTAAGAATCATGTGGGACTCTATCAAGAAGAATAACCTGCATGTGACTGGAGCTCCAGAACAGGGAGGGATAACAGAAAATACAGAGAGAATAGTTGAAGATCTGTTGGCAGAACACTTCCCTGACATCATGAAAGATGAAAGGAAATCTGTCCAAGATGCTCATCGAACCTCATATAAGATTGATCCAAAAAGGAAATCACCAAGACATATTATCATCAGACTTGCCAAAACCAAAGATAAAGAGAAAATTTTAAAACCAGCCAGGGATAAAAGAAAGGTCTCCTACAAAGGAGAATCAATAAGAATACGTTCAGACTACTCAGCAGAAACCATGCAGTCAAGAAGAAAATGGGATGACATATATAGAGCACTGAAGGAGAAAAACTGCCAGCCAATGATCATATATCCAGCAAAACTCTCTCTCAAATATGAAGGCGAAATTAAAACATTTACAGATAAACACAAGCTTAGAGAATTTGCAAAAAACAAACCAAAGCTACAAGAAATACTAAAGGAAATAGTTTGGTCAGAAAATCAATAATATCAGATACCAACACAACACAAGGTCACAGAACAGAACATCCTGATATCAACTCAAATAGGGAAATCACAAAAACAAATTAAGATTAATTTTAAAAAGAAAAAAATGCTCAAAACAGGGAATCATTGAGGTCATTATGTAAAAGATCACAATAATCAAAAAAAGGGACTAAATACAGGAGGCATAGAACTGCCATATGGAGAAGAAAACAAGGCGATATAGGATGATACAAGTTAGCTTTTTACTTAGAAAAATTGGGGTAAATATTAAGGTGACCACAAAGAGGTCAAACAATTCCATAACTCAAAATAAAAACCAAGAAAAACATAATGACTCAGCAAACATAAATTTGACTCCAGTGAAAATGAGGAACACAGAATTTACAAAGAAAAACGTCTCAGCACAAAAAAGCAAGTGGAAAAATGAAATTGTCAACAACACACATAAAAAGGCATTAAAATGAGAGCACTAAACACATACTTATCTATAATTACACTGAATGTAAATGGACTAAATGCACCAATAAAGAGACAGAGAGTCTCAGGCTGGATAAAGAAACACGATCTGTCTATATGCTGCCTACAAGAGACACACCTTAGACTTAGAGACACAAACAAACTAAAACTCAAAGGATGGAAAAAAATATACCAAGCAAACAACAAGCAAAAAAGAGCAGGAATACCAATATTAATTTCTGACAAAATAGACTTTAAAGTTAAATCCACCACAAAGGATAAAGAAGGACACTACATAATGATTAAAGGGACAATTGACCAGGAAAATATAATCATATTAAAATATTTATGCACCCAATGACAGGGCTGCAAGATACATAAAACAAACTTTAACAGAACTGAAAAGTGAGATAGATAGCTCCACAATATAGTAGGAGTCTTCAACACACCACTTTCGGAGAAGGATAGGACTTCCAGTAAGAAGTTCAAGAGAGACACGGAAGACCTAATTGCTACAATCAACCAACTTGACCTCATAGACTTATACAGGTCACTCCACCCAACAGCTGCAAAGTATACTTTTTTTTTCCAGTGCACATGGAGCATTCTCTGGCATAGATCACATATTAGGTCATAAAACAAACCTTTGCAGAATCCAAAACACTGAAATATTACAAAGCATCTTCTCAGACCACAAGGCCATAAAAGTGGAAATCAATAACAGAAAAATCAGAGAAAAGAAATCAAATACTTGGAAACTGAACAATACCTTGCTCAAAAAAGACTGGGATAGAGAAGACATTAAGGAGGGAATAAAGAAATTCATAGAATGCAATGAGAATGAAAACACTTCCTATCAAAACCTCTGGGACACAGCAAAAGCAGTGCTCAGAGGTCAATTTATATCGATAAATGCACACATACATAAAGAAGAAAGAGCCAAAATCAGAGAACTGTCCCTACTACTTGAACAAATAAAAAGCAAGCAACAAAAGAATCCATCAGGCACCAGAAGAAAACAAATAATAAAAATTAGAGCTGAACTAAATGAATTAAAAAAAATTGAGAACAGAAAAACAATTGAAAGAATTAACAAAGCCAAAAGCTGGTTCTTTGAAAAAATTAACAAAATTGATAAACCATTGGCCAGAATGACTAAAGAAATACAGGAAAGGAAACAGATAACCTGAATATGAAATGAGATGGGCCATATCACAACAGACCCAACTGAAATTAAAAGAATCATATCAGATTATTACAAAAAATTGTACTCTAACAAATTTGCAAACCTAGAAGAAATAGATGAATTCCTAGAAGAACCCTACCTACCTAGGCTAACACAATCAGAAGTAGAACAACTAAATAGACCCATAACAAAAAAAGAGATTGAAAAGGAAATCAAAAAACTCCCAATAAAAAAAAGCCCTGGCCCGGACGGCTTCACTGCAGAGTTCTACCAAACTTTCAGAGAAGAGTTAACACCACTACTACTAAAGGTATTTCAAAGCATAGAAAATGATGGAATACTACCTAACTCATTCTATGAAGCCGCCATATCCCTGATACCAAAACCAGGTAAAGATACCACAAAAAAAGAAAATTACAGACCTATATCCCTCATGAACATAGATGCAAAAATCCTCAACAAAATTCTAGCCAATAGAGTTCAACAACATATCAAAAAAATAATCCACCATGACCAAGTGGGATTTATACCAGGTATGCAAGGTTGGTTTAATATTAGAAAAACCATTAATGTACTCCACCATATAAATAAAACAAAAGACAAAAACCACATGATCTTATCAATTGATGCAGAAAAGGCATTTGACAAAGTCCAACACCCATTCATGATAAAAACTCTCAGCAAAATAGGAATTGAAGGGTAATTCCTCAACATAATAAAGGGCATCCCAACATCATTCTAAAGGGAGAGAGCCTGAAAGTATTTCCCTTGACAACGGGAACCAGACAAGGATGCCCTTTATCACCACTCTTATTCAAAATTGTGCTGGAGGTCCTAGCCAGAACAATTAGGCCAGACAAAGAAATACAGGGCATTGGGATTGGCAAGGAAGAAGTAAAATTATCTCTATTTGCAGATGACATGACAGAAAACCCTAAGGAATCCTCCAGAAAACTACTGAAACTAATAGAAGAGTTTGGCAGAGTCTCAGGTTATAAGATAAACATACAAAAATCACTTGGATTCCTCTACATCAACAAAAAGAATATCAAAGTGGAAATCACCAAATCAATACCATTCACAGTAGCCCCCAAGAAGGTTAAATACTTAGGAATAAATCTTACCAAAGATGTAAAAGACCTATACAAAGAAAACTACAAAGTACTAGTGCAAGAAAATAAAAGGGACCTACATAAGTGGAAAAACATACCTTGCTCATGGATAGGAAGACTTAACATAGTAAAAATGTCTATTCTACCAAAAACCATCTTTACATACAATGCACTTCCAATCCAAATTCCAACGACATTTTTTAATGTGATGGAGAAACAAATCACCAACTTCATATGTAAGGGAAAGAAGCCCCGGACAAGTAAAGCATTACTGAAAAAGAAGAAAGTGGGAGGCCTCACTCTACCTGATTTTTGAACATATTATACAGCCACAGCAGTCAAAACAGTGTGGTACTGGTACAATAGGCACATAGACGAATGGAACAGAATTGAAACCCAGATATAAATCCGTCCACATTTGAGCAGCTGATATTTGACAAAGGCCCAGTGTCAGTTAATTGATGAAAAGACAGTCTTTTTAACAAATGGTGCTGGCATAACTGGATATCCATTTGCAAAAAAATGAAACAGGACCCATACCTCACACCATGCACAAAAACTAACTCCAAGTGGATCAAAGACCTAAACATAAAGACTAAAACGATAAACATCATGGAAGAAAAAATAGGGACAACCTTAGGAGCCCTAATACGAGGCATAAACAGAATACAAAAATTCCTAAAAATGAGAAAGAGAAACCAGATAACTGGGAGCTCCTAAAAATCAAACACCTATGCTCATCTAAAGACTTCACCAAAAGAGTAAAAAGACCACCTACAGATCGGAAAAAAATTTTCAGCTATGACATCTCTGACCAGCGCCTGATCCCTAAAATCTATATAATTCTGTTAAAACTCAACCACAAAAAGACAAACAACCCAATCAAAAAGTGGACAAAGGATATGAACATGCACTTCACTAAAGAAGATATTCAGGCAGCTAAGAGATACATGAGAAAATGCTCTCCATCATTTGCAAATTAAAACTACGATGAGATTCCATCTCATTCCAACAAGGCTGGCATTAATCCAAAAAAAACACAAAATAATAAATGTTGGAGAGGCTGCGGAGAGATTGGAACTCTTTTACATTGCTGGTGGGAATGTAAAATGGTACAACCACTTTGGAAATCTATCTGGCGTTTTCTTAAAAAGTTAGAAATAGAACTACCATACAACCCAGAAATCCCACTCCTCGGAATATTCCCTAGAGAAATAAGAGCCTTTATACGAACAGATATATGCACACCCATGTTTATTGCAGCACTGTTTACAATAGCAGAAAGCTGGAAGCAACCACGGTGTCCATCAACGGATGAATGGTTAAATAAATTATGGTATATTCACAGAATGGAATACTACACATCGATAAGGAACAGTGACGAATCTGTGAAACATTTCATAACATGGAGGAACCTAAAAGGCATTATGCTGAGTGAAATTAGTCAGATGCAAAAGGACAAATATTGTATAAGACCACTATTATAATATCTTGAGAAATAGTATAAACTGAGAAGAACACATTCTTTTGTGGTTATGGGGGGTGAGGGAGGGTGGGGGAGGGTTATTTACTGATTGGTTAGTAGATAAGAACTACTTTAGGTGAAGGGAAGGACAATACTCAATACGGGAAGGTCAGCTCAACTGGACTGGACCAAAAGTAAAGAAGTTTCCAGGATAAACTGAATGCTTCGAAGGTCAGCGGAACAAGGGCAGGGGTTTGGGGACTATGGCTTAAGGGGACATCTAAGTCAATTGGCAAAATAAATTCTGTTATGAAAACATTCTGCATCCCACTTTGAAGTGTGGCGTCTGGGGTCTTAAATGCTAACAAGCGGCCATCTAAGATGCATCAATTGGTCTCAACCCACCTGGATCAAAGGAGAATGAAGAACACCAAGGTCACATGATAATTATGAGCCCAAGAGACAGAAAGGGCCACATGAACTAGAGACATATCATCCTGAGACCAGAAGAACTAGATGGTGCCAGGCCACAACCGATGACTGCCCTGACAGGGAGCACAGCAGAGAACCCCTGAGGGAGCAGGAGAACAGAGGGATGCAGGCCCCAAAGTCTCATAAAAAGACCAGACTTAATGGTCTGACTGAGACTAGAAGAATCCCAGCGGTCATGGTCCCCAAACCTTCTGTTGGCTCAGGACAGGAACCATTCAGAAAGACAACTCATCAGACATGGAAAGGACTGGACAACGGGTTGGAGAGAGATGCTGATGAGGAGTGAGCTACTTGTATCAGGTGGACACTTGAGACTGTGTTGGCATCTCCTGTCTGGAGGGGAGATTGAAGGGTAGAGAGGATTAGAAACTGGCAAAACGGTCACGAAAGGAGAGACTGGAAGGAGGGAGCAGGCTGACTCATGAGGGGAGACTAAATGGGAGTATGGAGTAAGGTATATATAAGCTTTTATGTGACAGACTGACTTGATTTGTAAACTTTCACTTAAAGCACAATAAAAATAATTTAAAAAAAAGAACTAAATAATTTGTCAGCAGCACAATTGGAATAAGTCACTATGGAAAGCTGCATTATTTTTTGAAAACTTATATGTACATTAAATAGTAATGTGATGGCTGCAAAAGTTCATTTTCTTTATGTGCCTAATTTATATCCATGTCATAACCTAGGCACTGGGGAAAGCTCATTCATTTTATGTTAAAAAGTAGAACTAAAAAAAAAAAAAAAGCAGCACAGGCAAATCTGTTACAAGAGACTCCAAAAAACAGTCCATAATTTTAGTTTTGGTATAATTTATTTATATTGATTTAGAGTAAAAGTTCATTAATTTAGTCTTGGCAATATTGTTGCTAAGTAGAAAGGATATCATAGTACTCGTATTAACTCAGTATGCCATATGAATTCTTCAGACTTGTGTAAATAGAGACATCATAGTTATTTAATTGGGTTAATAAATGAATGTTAACTTTATTTGAAAAACAGTACTTAATAATCACGTAGAATTATTAGAATTCCAGACCTTGAAGGGGTCTTAAATATCACCCTGCTCCTTTAATTGATCGATGGAGAACTAAAGGCCAGGGAATCTGAGTGGCTTGCACAAACCATACATGTAGCACAGAACATGGTACACCTGACTCTTGGTCAAGTCATTTTTATACAACACCAGTTTCTACAATCTATAAAATGAAGGGGATACACTAGATAATCTTTATGCTTCTTTTCTTCCCAAACATTACACGTTTATAAAAATCTAAGCATTACAGTAACGTCTCTACTTGTATCAAAACTTTTTCTAGGAACTAAGAACAAATAATTACTTACCAGAACACATAGAACTGAAATGTGTCTCGTGCATACTCACCCTCAACATGTTTGTAAGACTGAGGAAACATTACACAGCTTTTAGTCACTCTGTCACCTCTCGTTAGACGGAAGGATACTTTCTCTAGTTGTTCCCATTTAACAGTATCCCAGCACTTTGTGTAAGATGCTAAATTTCAGAAATAAACAATTTCATAATTAAGAAGATGCAATCCTTATGAAGTCAGCCTCAACAATCAAGTAGAAAGCTTTTATTGAACTCCTCCAGTGTACTTAGCATGGTGCCAGGAACTGTGCTTGATAAAAAGTAGTGTGAAATACGCATCCCCACATTCAATGGCATCTTACTATCCCAGGGAGGAGATAGAACTAACCAATAAAAAAATAACAGAACAATTGCGTGCTATATTGTGAGGCTCTGACCCAAGGGAAAAAAAATTTCAAGGAAGAAACAATGATGTTCTTTATATCTTCTTACTTCTTTATACTTCTCTTTGGTATTTTCTTTTTCCACCCTCTGGAAATAAAGTTTACATAGTTAGGGTGGAATTACCAAGGGTTTTTAAAACCAAAATGATGAATTTTGACCTGATATGGTAAGTAAAAGAAGTCATTAATACATGTTTGTATAGGAAAGTGAGGTGATAAAAATTTGGCTTCGAGAAAATTAGTGTCAGGTAGTGGTATGCGAGCTGGACTGGAAATGGGAAGACTGAGCGAAGGAAGTGAGGTGGTCAGGTTCAGTAATCCCAGATGTTGTAATATGGATGTGTTAGTATATGTGGTGCTAGTTGCAGAAACAATTCCAAAAATTAGTGGCTTAGCACAATAGATGGCTTTGCCGTCTTTAATTTGTGGCTTCAAGGTCACTTTAGGGTTTTGTCAGCCATTAGACCGGAGAGAGAGGGAGAAGATAGACTGTTTCTACTGACACAGCTGGTCTCATGGTTCATCATGAAGCAAAGAGGCCTGAGAATTGTAGTTTAAATGTGTCCGTATTAAGGGGAAACTGGCTTTGTGAGCATCTCACCACCTGTGGGATCTTTCCAAACTGAAAAAACCCAAACCTATTGCTATCAAGTCAATTCTGACTCATGGTGACCCTGTAGGACAGAGCAGAATTGCCCCATAGGGTTTCCAAGGAGCTGCTGGTGGATTCAAACTGCCAACCTTTTGGTTAGCCGCTGAGCTCTTAACCACTGTGCCACCAGGGATCCCCAGGGTCTCTAGGAAAATGAATTTTAATAACTGGACAAAATGGAAATAACACTAACATTTACTGAATATTTACTATGGGACAGGCACTGAGTAATACATAAAAAAAAGGTCTCCTAAACTTGCCTGATGATAATGATCATTTAGGAGCCTTACTAAAAATATTGATCTGTGAGCCCAATTCCTAGGTCTTCTGAATCTGATTTTTCAGAGGAGGGGTCTTGGAATCTATACTTTTAATAAGGATTCCAGGTCATTTTATCACTGTGAAAGTTTGGGAAGTACAGCTTTACATGAACATAAGCCTTTGTGTTAGGGGTTATTTTTACACTTGAGGTTATAGAGGGTAAATAAGTTACTCAAGGTCACAGAATTAGAGGGTGGCAGAAACAAGACACAAAATTAGTCCCACCAGACCCTATTGTCTGAGTACTTAAGTTTTCTTTTTCCTGCCTCTCCATGAAGATCTATACTGACTGAAACTACTATTGAGGGAGCCCATGGACCTCAGATGCTGTTTTATTTTTCCTATTTTTATAAATGCTGTAACACTGGAATTTTTAATTTCACATTTCTGACTAACAAGGTGAATTAGTTTCCTAAGGCTGCTGTAACAAAGTACTACAAGTTGGATGACTTATAGGAACAAATTTATTGACTCTTAGTTCTGGAGATTAGTAGTGTGAATTCAGCATGTCAGCAGGACTGTGTTCTTTCCAAAGCCTCTAGGGGAAGATCCTTTCTTGTCTCTCCTGGCATCTGGTAGCTCCAGGCGTTCATTGGCTTGCAGCTGCAGCGTACCTTGGGACACACATGGTCCCCTCTCCCTTCTCTGTGTCTCTTCTCTTTTATAGGACACCAAAGTAGGATTTGCCCTACTCTGGTATGACTACGTATTAATTTAACTAATAACATATTCAAAGACCCTATTTCCAAACAAGGTGACATTCATAGGTACCAGGGGTTAAGACTTCAACATAAATTTTTGGGGACACAATTTAATCCATTCATAACACAAAGTATACTCATAGATAACAAAAAGCATGCTATTTCATTGTAGACATAGTGTCCCCTTAATATGAGAAGAAGTCTAACATGAATATATGCATGCACATGATAAAAAAAAAATTTTTATGATAGCCGTTACATAATGAATCTCAGTAACTCACAGTAGTGATCTAAGAACGAGCTGAGTTGGTTTGGCGGTGCCTGGAAAGATAGGTTTGGCCATTTGCAGGAAAGATGCCCCAACATTTTCTAGGCTGGGCTGGGTGAGGCATAGGTCAACTGACTGGCCCAATAGTAAGTCAGTGATGCTGCTGTGGAGAACAGGATAAATAAAGATAAACTACCAGGGCAGGAGTATGCCACTTTGGTAATGACAAGTAATCCCTGGGAGTAGAAATGTGAGTGAACAATTTTTAGTGATAAAAAACTCAAAGGTGATAAGTATTTGCCTCTCAGAAAGAAAAACAGAAAATTCTTTTTCTGGTTAACTCTTAGGCAGAAGTTGTTAAACTCTAAAATAGGATGTAGAAGTGTCAATAAGAAGGCAATGATTGCCAGCACTGCCTGTGCAGCTGGAGGGGCTCTGATCACTGGTCAGATCAGATCTTCCTAGGTTTCCAGTGTAATATCTAGGTACTCAGAAGGGCCGGTAGGACCCTTGAATGATCAGACGACGCTTCCTGGGACCAGATATAAGATCAGTAAGCAGGTTTTGGGCTCCAGAGTTGACCATACAATTAGCATGTGAGTAGACTAAGCCAGCAGACAACATAGCAGCAAAATGACCACATCCACACATCAACCATTTGGTGGACAAATCATATCAGTGAAGTTTGGTTCTACCAACTGAATCTATTTACATGGAAAAATATTTTTCCCTTCAGGGACTATAAATGACAAGAAAAAATCTAAACACACATACACACCCCATCCCTTGGGGGACTTTGAGAATTGTAGAATATGGTTGGTAATTAGTCTGGTATAAATGAGAAGTCAGACCCGCGTTCAAATTTAGCTTTACCATGCTCTGGCTCTGCATCCTTCAGCAAATTCTTTAACTTCTCTGAACCTCAGTATCTTTATCTATGAAGTAGGGAGATAGTATTTAATTTCTTTGGTCATTGTAATGAATAATATTAATGTACGAAAACATTTCACACAGTGTCTCACATACAGATGCTCAACAAATAATAGCTCTACTATTTCAGTTACTGTTTCAAAAAATGTAATTGTTTCCATTCACTGTATGACATGCATTATTTCACAACAAAACAATGAGTTATTGTATTAGCTCCATTTATGGGAAAGAGGTTAGGCTCATGGGTTACTAAGTTAATAAGAGCTCTTTTCAAACACAGGCTTATCATCTATTGCCAAATTCACAAACACTATACCTTCCATATCCCTGAGTTATCTGCTTAGTAAGGAACATTTAATATCTGTTGCATTTACTTTTTAGTAGTTAAACTTTCTTTTTTTCTTATTTTGCTATATTCTGACTTGGGCTTGCCTGCTGGGCTGTTTCCTAGGTTTCTGGGTGGGCGATTGAACCAGAAGAAGTAAGACTTCTTCATGATATAGGTATGTTCAGCAAAATGATTGTATAAGGATTAATATAACAGTAAATAGTAAAGATACCAGAATTGCATTTAATGTATAAATATTAAGCCGAATGGGAAAA
This sequence comes from Elephas maximus indicus, assembly GCF_024166365.1. Lineage (NCBI taxonomy): Eukaryota > Metazoa > Chordata > Mammalia > Proboscidea > Elephantidae > Elephas > Elephas maximus. The sequence continues at coordinate 165,939,590 of NC_064819.1, forward strand.
CAATCCATAAATTATATTTTACAGAAAAAAAAGACTTTTACTTTACTTCAAAATAAAATGTGTTATCATATTACAGGCATAACTTTATGATTTAAAACTTAATATATGTTTCCTTGTCATTTAACTATATTAGAGTATATTATTTTTGAATTTATATTTTAAATTAATAGCTATTCTAAAGAAAAAATATTGTTAGTAATTAAACAAAACAACTTATCTGCTTCATTTAAAGAGAATTTTCTTCTACGTAACTATTATGAAACTAAGGTAGTAATGATTTACCTGTAGGTTATAATGTCTTCAAAAGATGAGATATAATCTTATACTCATTGTCTCCCTTAGTTGTTATTGTTAGGTGCCCTCCAGTTGGTTCCAACTCATAGCGACCCCATGTACCACAGAATGAAACATTGCCTAATCCTGTGCCATGCTCACAAATCATTGTTATGCTTGAGCTCATTGTTGCAGCCACTGTTTCAGTCCATCTTGTTGACTGTCATCCTCTTTTCTGCTGACCCTGTACTTTACCAAGCACGGTGTCCTTCTCAAGGGACTGATCCCTCTTGACAACATGTCCAAAGTATGTAAGATATAGCCTCACCATTCTTGCTTCTAAAGAACATCCTGGTTGTACTTCTTCCAAGACAGATTTGTTCATTCTTCTGGCACTCCGTGGTATATTCAATATTCTTCACCAACACCACAATTCAAAGGCATCAATTCTTCTTCTGTCTTCCCTATTCATTGTCCAGCTTTCGCATGCATATGATGTGATTGAAAATACTGTAGCTTGGGTCAGGCACATCTTAGTCTTCAAGGTGACGTTTGCTTTTCAACACTTTAGAGAGGTCCTTTGCAGGAGATTTGCCCAATGCAATGCGTCTTTTGATTTCTTGACTGCTGCTTCCATGGCTGTTGATTGTGGATCCAAGCAAAATGAACTCCTTGACAACATCAATCTTTTCCCCGTTTGTCATGATGTTGCTTATTGGTCCATTTGTGAGGATTTTTGTTTTCTTTAATTTGATTTGTAATCTACACTGAAGGCTGTGATCTTTGCTCTTCATCAGTAAGTGCTTCAAATCTTTTTCATTTTCAGCAAGCAAGGTTGTCTCATCTGCATAATGTAGGTTGTTAATTTTTTTTTTTTGGCAATGGGTCTCCCTTAGTAGAACCTATAAAAGGGATTTGCACAAATTATGTATATAATATGGTTTTCTATGGTACTGCAGATCACTCATAATAAGCGTTTAACTCACTAAGAGGTTTAAAAGTAACGTACTTCTCTGTCTTATTAATCCTTTTTTCCTATTACCTGTTTTTATTGCAACAAAAATGTACATAGCAAAACATTTGCTAATCCAACAATTTTTACACGTATAATTCAGTGACATTGATCACATTTTTCATGTTGTACAACATTATCACTTTTTCAAATTATTCCACCATCATTAACATAAACTCAGTGCTCCCCTCACTCCTCTTCTCCCGTTCCTTATAGCAAGTAATAGTCTTTGGTTTCTATTTCATATGTTAGATCATACAGTATTTGTCCTTTTGTGATTGATTTATTTCAGTCAACCAAATGTTTTCAAGATTAATTCATATTGTGGCATACGTCATGACTTAATTTTTTGTTATGGCTGAATTATACTCCATTGCATGTATAATACCACATGTTGTTCATCCATTCATCTGATGATGAACATTTTGGTTGTTTCTATCTTTTGGCTATTATGAACAGTGCTGCCAGGAACATTAGCGTATGGGTTTCTGTTTGCATTCCTGCATTCACTTCTTCTGGGTGTATACTTAGGATTGGTATTGCTGGGCCATATGGTAGTTCTGTTATCAACTTTTTGAGGAACCACCAAATTGTTTTCCACACAGGTGGTACATTTTACTTTCCCACAAGCAATGTTTGAGGGTTCCATTTTCTCCACGTCCTTGCCAACACCTATTGTTTTCCATTAAAAAAAAAAAAAAATCATACCTTGTTCAATAGTTTTTTATTTTTAATATGTGTTTTGTATTAATGTGTTATGTTTATCATGATAATCAGAGAAAATATTGAAGTTGACAATGATTTCATTTTACTTGGATTCACCATCAACACCCATGGAAGCAGCAGACAAGAAAGCAAACAACGTATTGCATTGGGCAAAGCTGCTGCAAAAGACCTCATTAAAGCAAGCCCCCCTTATGTCTGTCGATTTGTCATACTGTGGCGGCTGAGGTGTTCCTGTGATACTGGAAGCTTTGCCACCGGTATCAGCCAGGATATACCACCAGGGTCACCCTCAGTGGACAGGTTTCAGTGGAGCTTCCAGACTAAGACTAGGAAGAAGGACTTGGCAGTCTCCCTCAGAAAAAAGTTGGCCAGTGGAAACCTCATGAATAGCAGTGGAACATTGTGTGATACAGTGCCAGATGAGTCCCTAAAGTTGGAAGGCACTCAAAATACAACTGGGGAAGAGCTGCCTCCTCAAAATAGAGTCAGCCTTAATGACGTGGATGGAGTCAAGCTTTCTAGACCTTCATTTGCTGATGTGGCGTGACTCCAAATGAGAAGAAACAACTGCAAACATTCATTAATAATAAGAATGTGGAATGTATGAACTATGAATCTAGGAAAAATGGAAGTCATCAAAAATGAAATAGAACACATGAACATCGCTATCCTAGGCATTAGTGAGCTGAAATGGACTGGTATTGGCCATTTTAATCACACAATCGTATGGTCTACTATGCAGGCAATAACAAATTAAAGAGGAATGGTGTTGCATTCATATTCCAAAAGAGCATTTCAAGATATGTCCTGAAGTACTATTCCACCAGTGATAGGATAATATCCATATCCCTACAAGGAAGACAAGCTAATATGACAATTATTCAAATTTATGCACTAACCACTAATGCCAAAGATAAGGAAATTGGAGATTTTTATCAACTTCTGCAGTCTGAAACTGATCAAATATGCACTCAAGATGCATCGATAATTACCGGTGATTGGAATGCGAAAGTTGGAAACAAAGAAGAAGGATCCCTAGATGGAAGATATGGCCTTGGTGATAGAAATGATGCCTGAGGTCACATGATAGAATTTGACAAGGCCAATGAGTTATTCATTGCAAATACCTTTTCAACCTTGCTGGATGGAAAACACAGGAATCAAATCAACTACATTTGTGGAAAGAGACGATAAAAATCTCAATATCCTCAGTCAGAACAAGGCCAGGTGCCAACTGCAGAACAGACCATCAATTGCTCATATGCAAGTTCAAAGTGAATCTGAAGAAAGTTAAAACAAGTACATGAGAGCCAAAATGATATCGTTTGTTCCACATCCTCATCTGAATCTGGCTTGAATTTCTGGCAGCTCCCTGTCGACGTATTGCTGCAGTATAATTGTTTCAGTGGCCTCATGTACTTGTGAAAGCTGGATAATGAATAAGGAAGACAGAAGTGCTGATGCCTTTGAATTATGGTGTTGGTAGAAAAGAATATACCATGGACTTCCAGAACAACAAACAAATCTGTTTTGGAAGAAATACAGCCAGAATATTCCTTACAAGTGAGTATGGGGAGACTTCATCTCACATACTTTGGAGATGTTATCAGGAGGGATCAGTCCCTGGAGAAGGGCATCATGCTTGGTAAAGCAAAGTGTGAGGGAAAATGAGATGGATTAAAACAGTAGTTGCAGCAATGGGCTCAAGTATAGCAAGGATTGTGAGGATGGCACAGGAACAGGCTGCATTTCATTCTGTTGCACATATGGTCACTATGAGTTGGAAATGACTCAATGGCATCTAACAACAACTAACCCAAAACCAAACCTACTGCCATCGAGTGATTCTGACCCATAGAGACCCTATAACAACAACCACATGTATTGAACCTTGTCCCTCCAAAATGTGCTTTGAAATCTTGGCCATTGTACCTGTGGATGTGATTCTGTTTGGAAATAGAGTTTTTCTTCTGTTTTGTTAATGATGCCACACCAGTGTAGTGTTCATCTTAAACCTAATCACTTCTGAGTCATAAAAAGAGCAGAATAGACACAGTGACAAATATACAAGGGAAGACAGATGCCAAAGAATGACAATAAAATCCAAGGAACTCCCAGGACTATGGACAAAGAAGGATCTCTCCCTAAAGCCACGCCCTGAATTCAGACTTCTAGCCTCTAGAGCGGTGAGAAAATTTATGTTTCTGTTTTTTAAAGCCATTCACTTATATGTATGTGTGTCTGTGAGTGTGTGTGTTTATGGCAGCACTAGGTAGCCAAGAAATATGTAAATGAATTGCTTGACAAATTAGAAATAAAAACACCAGTGGTTTTATTCTTATTTGTGATAGCATGTTAATACTAAACTCCAACATTTATCAATACTGAGTAAAACATATCAGTTGTAAAGGGACAGAGGAAACAAACAATTTTGTACTTTGTGGGAAGTTTTAAGAGCCCAGCATGGGTTGAACTAAATGGCATGATGGAATAGGAGTGATCATCTCCAGCTGTGGAACAACGCCTTCAATCCAAGAATGTTAGGGTCCTTTGAAAGGAAGAAGGGTCAGTTGAGTTTAATGGTGGTTTCCCAATACTATACAGGATATGGATTGGAAGTTTATAATGCTAAATTTCTATGTATTTTGTTTGGTAAAATTAATCCATGATGTATTTGAGTGGTTTAGTCCTTAACCTCATCTGGCCTACTATCTCCTACAAAATTTACACAGGCAATCTAAAGATTTTGCTTAAAATTCCTCTTTTAGAGTAAGTGAGCCAAGGCTTTTGAGCTATCAATCACCATTTGGTAGTGTTTTAATTCTTTAGGACATTTTGTTCTCCTGAAATAAGAACAAATCTTCAAGAGGATAATTTCTTTGACAAATAATAGTAAATGCACATGGTAGTGGTTTTCTATTATTTTGTCTCCATAAATGATTGCCCTGAAAGTCTATCATGAATCCTGTCTGAGTGAGGGAAAGGAAAACTGGCTAGTGAGTTTGGGAGAATAGGACCCAGAGGTCTCAGCAGCATCACTGTGACATTACTACAGAGCACTCATCAGGCATGAATATATGGGCTATTAAACAATTTCCACCTTATTTTTCAAAAGTAACTGACATTTAAGGAAAAAAAAAAAGAATAAAAATAATTTCCCATCTTTAGACAGTTGCTCTGGTAGTCACCTTTTTAATTTTAAAGTAGAAAATAATTCAATGGTCATTGTTCCATTTGGGAAATCAAAGTTTGATGATAAAAATTTCATCTATGGCTCAATAAATTGCACGTCATATAAGAGGAAAAGAAGTCTTGGGATCTTCAAATTCTTCATATTAAACTATACTTGGGTGCATATTTATAGGCAGCATTTTATAGAAGTTTATGAATCTATTACCTCCAGTCATGTTGGTTTTAAAGACCTGAGGGAACATTTATTAATTTCTCTGTACCTTGTGTAGCAATTTTAGAAGACTAAAATCTTCAACCCTTGGGAGGTAGTATAGCATAGAGGTTCCGAACACTGGCTGTCAAGTTATGCTGTCTGGTTTTTAATTCTCATTAGCTCATTACTAGTTTGTTGTTTTTGGTGCTGTCTATTACTACAATGTACATTTACTACTATTTAAGGACAGTGGGAGGGATCAATTACTGGAGAATGACATCATGCTTAGTAAGGTAGAGGGTCAGTGAAAAAAAGGAAGACCCTCAATGAGAAGTATTGAAACAGTGGGCACAGCAATGAGCTCTAAGACAGCAAAGATTGTGAAGATGGTGCATGCCTGGGCACTATGAGTCGGAACTGACTCAACGACACCTAACAACAGCAACAAGGACATCAAAGAAATTATCCAACTATTAGCAACCCTATGTACAACTGAACAAAAAACTGCTTGGTTCTACAGCATCCTCACAATCATGGCTATGTTTGAGCCCATTGTTGCAGCCACTGTGTCAATCCATCTCGTTGAAGGTCTTCCTCTTTTTTGCTGACCTGCTACTTAACCAAGCATGATGTCCTTCTCCAGGGATTGATCCCTCCTGATAACATGTCCAAACTATGTGAGACGAACCATTCTGGCCGTACTTCGTCCAAGATAAATTTGTTCATTCTTCTGGCAGTCAATGAAATATTCAATATTCCTCACCAACACCATAATTCAAGGTCATTAATTCTTCTTCAGTCTTCCTTATTCATTGTTCAAACTTCTCATGCATATGAGGTGATTGAAAATACCATGGCTTGGGTCAGGTGTACCTTAGCCCTCAAAGTGACATCTTTGGTTTTTAACACTCTTAAGGAGGTCTTTTGCATCAGATTTACCCAATGCAATATGTGATTTATTTCTTGACTACTGCTTCTATGAATGTTGATTGTGGATGCAAATGAAATGAAATCCTTGACAACTTCAGTCTTTTTCTCCGTTTATCATGATGTTGGTTATTGATCCAGTTGTGATAATTTTGCTTTCTTTATGTTGAGGTGTTATCAATACTGAAGGCTGTAATCATTGATCTTCATCAGTGCTTCAAGACTCATCACTTTCAGAAAGCAAGGTTGTCTTCTGCATATCACAGGTTAATGAGTCTTCATCCAATCCTGATGCTCCATTCTTCATAAAGTCCAGCTTCTCAGATTATTTCCCCAGCATATAGATTGAATAAGTGTGATGAAAGGATACAATCATAACACACATCATTCCTGATTTTAAACAATGCAGGATCACCTTGTTCTGTTTGAATGACTGCCTCTTGGTCTATGTACAGATTCCTCATGAGCACAATTAAGTGTTCTGGAATTCCCTTTCTTGGCAATGTTATCTATATTTTGTTATGATCCACACAGTCGAATGTCTTTGCATAGCCAATACAACAAAAGTAAACACCTTTCCAGTATTCTCTGCTTTCAGCCAAGATCTGTCTGACCTAAACAATGATATCCCTCATTCCACATCCCCTACTGAATCCAGCTTGAATTACTGGCAGTTCCCTGTAGATGTACTGCTGCAATTGCTTTTGAATAATCTGCAGATTTAACTCACATGTGATAATTAATGGCATTGTTTTATGATTCTGAGATCTGTTGATCATCTTTCTTTGGATTAGGCACGAATATGATTCTCTTCCAGTTGGTTGTCTAGGTGGCTGTCTTCCAGATTTCTTGGCATAGACTAGTGAGCACTTTCAACATTGCATCCATTTGTATAAAAATCTCAATTGATATTTTGTTAATTCCTGGAGACTTGTTTTTCACCAATGCCCTCAGTGCAGCTTGGCCTTTTTCCTTCAATACCATCAGTTCGTGTAGGCAGAGCCAATGGGTCACTATAGACAGAAGCACCATGCCATCCCTCTATAGCAAAGACCCAAAACCAAGTAAAACAGATACAAACATCAATCCCGGAACCCTAAGGGTTAAATGAAGGGGTAAAGAACTCCATCAAGCACCAAATGGCATAAGAAACTGACAGAGAACAAAGAACGAGGACAGCTACAAAGTGGAGGTCCCCTACTAGCTAATACAGCATGAATTTGCCATCTTGGACCTCAGCCAACAAGAATAACAGAAAGGGACTATGGGGAGGCAGTTTTACGGAGCTTGCAATAGGAGACAAAGCACCCAGAAGTCAGGGATACATGCTTTCCCATGTCCCACCTTTCTTCCCTCTACACAGTCTCTGCCACTTTCCAATGGGCCATGGTCACTCAGCTCTTGAGACACCAGCTCACTGCAACCTGGATCCACCCCACTCCCACTGGCCAGCTCCTTCAGTGTGGGTTTTTTTTGGGGGGGGGGGCTCTTTTTTGTTTTTTCTTTGTTTCTCCCTTCCTTTCCTTTCTCTGGCCCAGCTAGGCCCATGTGCCATCCCTACCTCTTCTTGATGGACTGGGCCACACTGCTCTGCTAGAGAGCCACTGGTCCACAACTTCTCCTGTTTCTGCAGCCCCACCAAAGGCTCCCTCAGTGCCATTTTTTTCTTTTTTCTTTTCTTCTGTCTCTCCCTTCCTTCCTTTCTTTTCTCCTGCTCGCCAAGCCCCATGTGCTGTCTCTACCCCTTCCTGACAAGCTGTGCCACACTGCTCAGCTAAAGAGCCATGGCACATGGCCTTCGCAGGTCCATGCTGCCTCCACTGACAGGTTCCTTCAGCACCATTTTTTTTTTCAGTTTCTTCTCTCTCTGTCCCTCCCTTTCTTTCCTTTCTCCTGCCAAGCCAGCTACATGTGCCATCCTGACCCTTCTTGATGGGCTGTGCCATACCACTTGGCTAGAGAGCCAGTGGCACACGGCCTCCCTGGGTCCTCGCTGCCCTCACCGGCAGGCTCCCTCAGCACCATTTTTTTGTCTTCTGTTTATTTTTTCTTGTTTCTTCTCTCTCACTTCCTTTATTCCTTTCCTTTCTCCCACTACCTAGCTCAGTATACTACCCCCCCCCCAACAGGTTGTGCTGCACGGCTCAGCTAAAGAGTCTCTGGCACATGGCCTCCCAGGATCTGTGCCACCCCCACAGACTGGCTCCCTCTGTGCCATATTTTTTATTTTTATTTATCTTTCCACTTCTAACTTGTCCTTCTCCCTGTCTCCTAGGCCCTGCCTTGCCTCTGTCCCTTCCTAATGCACCATGCCGCACTGGCTGGTGAGAGAGACGTCAGCTTGCTTCTACCCCAATTCCGCCCTACCCCCAATGGCCAGCTCCCCCAGCTCCATATTTATTTATTTATTTTGTTGTTGTTGTTTTTACTTTTTTTTTGTTTCTTTCTTCTCTCTTTTTCCTTCTTTCCTTTCTTCTGCCTTCCTATCCCCATGTACCATCCACTCCCCTTCTTGACAGGCCAAGCTGTACTGCTCAGCTAAAGAACCATGGCCTTGCTGGGTCTGCCCCACCCCACCCTCCGAATCCTACTACACAGCTATTGTATTTACTTTTTTTCTTCTTTGTTTTCTAATTTTTTCTTTTTGTGCTTTTGTTTCTCCCTCTTCTTCCTCTCACATAATAGCTCCACACATTATATTCTCTCCTTTCCCTCCTGCCTATCTATATTGAGCACCAAGCACAGCACACCCGAGTGGCACCAGTGTGGACCACCAGACTCTGCCCTCCACTGCTCTCCACCTCCAGCCCGTTGGCCCCAGTATGTGGTACAAATGACCCATCCCTCTTTCTCCCCCCCCCACCAGACCTGCCCTGCTGTACTATAGCTGAGCGACTGGCCCTGCCCTCCTGGACAAGGTGGTGAGAAGTATTGTGCTAACAGTGAAGCAAGCAACAGAGCATGCCCATCCCACCTGCCTAGACATGACCAAATAAAACAAAAAAGCAAGACAAAACAAACAAATCTACCATCACTAAATTAAGAAAATAATTCTTGAATGTTCTGAGGACAGGAAACAATATCAAAACATTGTTGTTTTTGTAATTAGCTACTGTTAGATGCTGTTGAGTTGGTTCCGACTCATAGTGACCCTATGTACTACAGAAGGAAACACTGCCCAGTCCTGTGCCATGCTCACAATCGTTGATATGCTTGAGCCAATTGTTGCAGACACTGTGTCAATCCATCTTGTTGAGGTCTTCCTCTTCTTCGCTGACCCTGTACTTTACCAAGCATGATGTCCTTCTCCAGGGACTGATCCCTCCTGATAACATGTCCAAAGTATATAAGATGTAGTCTTGCCATCCTTGCTTCTAAGGAGCATTCTGGTTGTACAGAATATAAATATAAATATATATATATATATATATATATATATATATATATATATATATATATAAACCAAAACCAAACTCATTGCCATCGAGTCAATTCCGACTCATAGTGACCCTATAGGACAAAGAAGAACTGCCCTATAGAGTTTCCAAGGAGCACCTGGCAGATTTGAACTGCCAACCCTTTGGTTAGCAGCTGTAGCACTTAACTACTATATATATATATATATATATATATATATATATATATATACACACATAGAAAAGATGGCTCTAGAAAATGATTAAAATAAAACATCAGATGACTGGCCAATAGAAGAAAAGACACTGGAACAACCTTATAGGAAATTCAGAACTCTAATATTCAGGGCTCTCCAAGAGATGAAGGAAAAAACAGACAAAAACAAGGAAAAAATAGACAAAATCATGGAAAATACAACAAAATCAGGGAAAACACAGACAATGTAATGAAAGAATTCAGGAAAGTAATACAGGAACAAAATGCCAAAATACCCAAACAACTAGACATCATACAAAAACGGGAATTAGAAATCCAAAAGATAAGCAACAAGATTTCAGAAATGGCCAGTGCAATAGGTTTTAGAGCAAATTTGAAACAATGGAAGACACAATCAGCAAAATTGAAGATACATGCTTAGATACTGCTTTGAGGAAAAATCAGAGAAAAGAATGAAGAAAAATGAAGAAGCCCTGAGAAAAATGAGATGCAGTCAAAAGTAAAAATTTGTCTGTGATTGGAGTTCCAGAATAGGGGGAAAGAATGGAAAACCCAGAGAGGATCACTGAATATTTGCTGACAGAAAAATTCCTTAATATCATGAAAGACAAAAAACCGATCACCCAAGAAGCTCAATGAACTCATATAGGATTGATCCCAAAAGAAAATCACCAAGACTTATCCTAATCACACTCACTAAAACCAAAGACAAGGAAAGAATTCCAAGAGTGGCTAGAGAAAAATGAAAAGTCATATTCAGAGGAGAAACAACGAGGCTAAACTCTGATTACTTGGCATAAAACATGCAGGCAAGAAGGCAATGGAATGACATATATAAAACAGTGAAAGAAAAATATTGCTAACCAAGAATAATACAACCTGCAAAACTCTCTCTCAAACATGATGGCTAAATTAGGATATTTCCAGATAAATGGAAATTAAGAGAATATGTAAAAACCAAACCAAACTTACAAGAATTATTAAAATGAGTTCTTTGGTTAGAGAACTAAAAATATCAGACAAAGACCTGAATCTGGAACACAGAACAGCATCAGCCATATAGCAACCTAGGTAATGAACTATCAAGGATAAAACAAAACTAAAAGATTTACAACAGGGAACCAGAAATGTCAATCTGTAAATGACAATGTCATAACAATAAAAGAGGGAATAAATGGTGTAGGTATAGAATTTCCAAATGGAGAGGAAGCCATGGCGATATCAAGTAATAAAAGACTGGTTTAAACTTAGGAAGGTAGGAGAAAAGTTCACGGTAATCACAAAGTTAACAAACCTACTCATCAAAATAAAGAAGAAAACCGTAAAGTCTCAGTAAACACAAAATCTCCAAAAAACGAAAGAAATTTTTAAAAAATCCCAAAAAAAGGAATTCAGCACAGGAGAGTAAGAGGAACAAAGAAAATATCAGCATGGCAAAAAAAAAAAAAAAAAAGGCACTACAGAATGAAAGCAGTAAATTCACACCTATCAATAATCACGCTAAGCATAAATGGCTTAAATGCACCCATAGAGACAGAGAGTGATGGCATAGCCGTGATGGCATAGCCATGATGGCATAGCCATAATAAATATCTATGCACCAAATAACACAGCTCCCAAATACATAAAACAAACCCTAACAGCACTGACAAGAGAAATTGACAGTTCCACAATAATAGTAGGAGACTTCAACATCCCACTCTCAGTAAATGACAAAACATCTAGAAGAAACTCAGCAAAGATACAGAAGATCTGAAGACCAAAATCAGCCAACATGACCTCATAGACACATACAGAACACTACACTAAACAGCAGCAAAGTATACATTCTTTCCCAATACACATGGAACATTCTCCAGAACAGACCACATCTTAGGCCATGAGACAACCCTTAAAAACATTCAAAACACTGAGATAATATGAAGCATCTTCTCTGATGACAATGCCATCAAAGTAGAAATTAATAACAGGAAGAGCAAGGAAAAAAATCAAACACATGAAAACTGAATAACACTTTGTTCAAAAAACACTGGGTAATAGAAGAAATCAAAGATGGAATCAACAAATCCCTAGAATCAAATGAGAATGAAAACATATCATATCAAAACATTTGGGACACAGAAAAGGCAGTGTTCAGAAGTCAATTTATAGCAATAGATGCACACATCAAAGAAGAAGAAAGGGCACAATCAAAACATTAGCTATACAACTCAAACAAGTTGAAAGATAATAGCAGAAGAAGCCCACAGTCACCAGAAGAAAGGAAATAATAAAGATCACAGTAGCAATAAATGAAATAGAGACTAGAAAAACAAAGAATCAACAAAACCAAAAGTTGGTTCCTTGAATGATCAACAAAATTGACAAGCTATTGGCCGAACTGACAAAAGAAAAACAGAGATGCAATTACCGAAATAAGAAATGAAATGGGGGACATTACAACAGACCCAACTGAAATAAAAAGAATCATAACAGAGTACTATGAAAAACTATACCCCAACAAATTTGAAAACCTAGAGGAAATGGACAAATTTCTAGAAACACACTATCTACCTAACCTAACACAAACTGAAGTTGAAAATCTGAACATATCCATAACAAGAGAAGAGATTGAAAAGGTAATTAAAAAAAAAAAAAAATCTCCCAACAACCAAAAAAGCCCTGGCCCAGATGGCTTCACTGGAGAATTCTATCAAATATTCTGAGAAGAGCTTGCACCAGCACTACTCACACTATTTCAGAACACAGAAAAAGAAGGGATATTTCTGCATTCATTCTATGAAGCCAGGATAACCATGATAACAAAACCAGGCAAAGACACCACACACACACACAAAAAAATTAAGAACCAATATCTCTCATGAATATAGATGCAAAAATTCTCAATAAAATTCTAGCCAATAGAATTCCGCATCATATTAAAAAAAAATACACCAAGACCAAGCAGGATCCAAACCATGTACGCAAGGATGGTTCAACATTAGAAAACCTATCAAAGTAATCTACCACATAAATAAAACAGAAGAACAACACGGTCATCTCGACTGATGCAGAAATAGCGTTCAATAAAGCCCAACACACATTCCTAATAAAAACCCTCACCAAAATAGGTATAGAAGGGAAATTCCCCAACATAATAAAGGGCATCAATACAAAACCAATGGCCAACATCATTTTTAATGGAGAGCAGCTGAAAACATTTCCCCTGAGAACAGGAAAAGACAAGTATGCCTTTTATCACCACTCCTATTTAATATTGTGTTGGACGTCTTAGCTAGAGCAATAAGGCAAGAAAAGGAAATAAAGAGTGTCCAAAAGGGTAAAGAAGAAGTAAAATTATCCCTATTTGTGGATGATATGATATTATATAGAGAGAACCAAAAGGACTCCACAAAAAAACTACTGGAACTAACAGAAAGATTCAGCAGAGTAGCAGGATACAAACAAAATAAATGTACAAAAACCAGTTGGATTTCTATACACCAATAAATAGAATGTTGAAAAGGAAATCAGAAAAGCAATATCATTTATAATAACCCCTAAAAAAATAAAATACTTAGGAATAAATCTAACCAGGAATATAAAAGACCTATACAAAGAAAACTACAAAACACTACTGCAAGGAAACAAACCAGACCACATAAATGGAAAACATACCACGCTCATGGGTAGGTAGACTCATCATTGTGAAAATGTCAATTCTATCCAAAGCCATCTATGAACACAATGCAATCCCAATCCAAATATCAAAAGCATTCTTTAAAGAGATGGAAAAAATAACCATTAATTTTATATGGAAAGGAAAGAGGCCCCAGAGAAATAAAGTACTATTGAAGAAGAAGAATAAAATTGGACAACTCATAGTACTTGACGTCAACCTGCTTTACAACTATGGTAATCAAAACAACCTAGTACTGGTAAAATGACAGACACATTGACCAAAAGAATAGAATTGAGAACCCAGATGTAAATCCTTCCACCTACGGCCACCTGATCTTCGACCAAGGCCTAAAGTCCATTAAATGGGTAAAGACAGTCTTTTTAACAAATGATGCTGGCAAAACTGCATGTCTACCTGTAAAAAAATGAAACAGGACCCATAGCTCATGCCATACACAGAAACTAATGCAAAATGGATCAAAGACCTAAATATAAAACCAAAAACTATAAAGATCATGGAAGAAAAAATAGAGTCAATGAAGTCCTAAACGTGGCATAAATTGGATATGAACCATAGCTAACAATACAAAAACACCAGAAGATAAGTTAGGTAAGTGGGATCGCCTAAAAGTTAAACAATTATACTCATCAAAAGCCTTCACCAAAAGTATAAAAAAAATAACCTATAGTCTGAGAAAAAAAAAAATTGGCTATGACAAATCCAACAAAGGTGTAATCTCTAAAATCTATAGGAGAGTTTAACATCTCTACAACAAAAAGACAAATAATCCATTTAAAAAACGGGCAAAGGATATGAACAGACACTTCACCAAAAAAGACATTCAGGTTACTAACGACACATAAGAAAATGCTTGTTGTCACTAGCCATTAGAGAAATTCAGATCAAAACCACAATGAGATACCACTTCATTCTGACATTACTGGCATGACTCAAAAGAAACAGAAAATAACACATGTTGGAGAGGCTGCGGGGAGATTGGAACTCTCATGCACTTGAATAGAATATTCACACCCATGTTCATTGTAGCATTATTCACAATAGCAAAAAGATGGAAACAACCTACGTGCCCATCTACAAGTGAATGGACTCCTGGGCTCACATACCTCATATACACCATCCACTATATGCTGCCTACAAGAGACACACCTTAGACTTAAAGACACAAACAAACTAGCACTCAAAGGATGGAAAAAATATATATCAATCATACAACACTCAAGAAAGAACAGAAGTGGTAATATTAATTTCTGAAAAAATAGACTAAAGCAAAATCCACCACAAAGGATAAGGAAGGACACTAAATAATGATTAAAGGGTCAATACACCAGGAAGACATAACCATTATAAATATTTATGCACCCAATGACAGGGCTCCAAAATACATAAAATAAATTCTAACAAGCATTGAAAAGAGAGATATACAGTTCCACATTAACAGTAGGAGGCTTTAACACACCATTTTCAGTGAAGGACAGAACATCCAGAAAGAAGCTCAATAAAGACACAGAAGATCTAAATGCCACAATCGAACAACTTGATCTCATAGCCATATACAGAACACTCCACCCAACAGCAGCCAAGTATACTTTCTTTTCCAGTGCACATGGAACATTCTCCTCAAATAGACCACGTGTTAGGCCACGAACCCAAAGCATCGAAATATTACAAAGCATCTTTTCTAACCATAAACCCATAAAAGTACAAATCAATAACAGAAAAAGCAAGGAAAAAAGATCATATACGTGGAAACTGAACACCACCTTGCTCAAAAATGACTGTGTTATAGAAGAAATTAAGGACAGAATAAAGATATTCACAGAATCAAAAGAAAATGAAAACACCTCCTACCAGAACCTTTCAGACACTGCAAAAGCAGTGCTCAGAGGTCAATTATTGTAACAAATGCACACATCCAAAAAGAAGAAAGGGCCAAAATCGAAACATTAACCCTACAACTGGAACAAATAGAAAGAGAGCAGCAAAAGAATCCTTTAGGCACCAGAAGAAAGCAAATAATAAAAATTAGAGCAATTAAATGAAATAGAGAACAGAAAAACAATTAAAAGGGTTAACAAGACCAAAAGCTGGTTCTTTGACAAGATCAACAAAATCAATAAACCTTTGGCCAAACTGACAAAAGAAAAATAGGAGAGGAAGCAAATAACCCAGATAAGAGAGGAGATGGGTGATATCACAGCAGACCCAAATGAAATTAAAAGAATCGTAAGAGAATACTGTAAAAAACTGTACCCCAACAAATTTGAAAACCTAGAGGAAATGGACAAGTTTCTAAAATACATTACCTAATTAAACTAACACAAACAGAGTTAGAACAACTAAATAAACCTATAACAAAAGAGATTGAAAGAGTAAGTTAAAAACTCCCAACAAAGAAAAGCCCTGGCCCTGACGGCTTCACTGGAGAATTCTACCAAACTTTCAGAAAGGAATTACCACCACTACTACTAAAGGTATTAGAGTATAGATAAAGATGGAATACTCCCAAACTCATTCTATGAAGCCAGCATAACCCTGATACAGAAACCAGGTAAACACAATGCAAAAAAAGAAAATTACAGAGCAATATCCCTCATGAACACAGACACAGAAATCCTCAACAAAATTCTAGCCAATAGAATTCAACAACATATTAAAAATTGATTCACCATGACCAAGTGGGGTGGTTCAACATTAGAAAAACAATCAATGTAATCCATCACATAAATAAAGTAAAAGACAAGAACCACATGATCTTATCAATTGATGAAGAAAAGGCATTTGACAAAGTCCAACACCATTCATGATAAAAACTCTCAGGAAAATAGGAATAGAAGGAAAATTCCTCAAACATAATAAAGGGCATTTATACAAAGCCAACAGCCAACATCATCCTAAATGGAGAGAGTCTGAAAGCATACCCCTTGAGAACAGGCACCAGACAAGGATGCCTTTTATCACCACTCTTATTCACTATTGTGCTGGAGGTCCTCTCCAGAGAAATTAGACTAGAAAAAGAAATAAAGGACATCCAAATTAGTAAGAAAGAAGTAAAAGTATTCCTATTTGCAGATGATATGATCTTATACCCAGAAAACCCCAAAGAATCCACAAGAAAACTACTGGAACTAATAGAAGAGTTCAGCAGACTATCAGGATACAAGATAAACATAAAAAAATCAGTTGGATTCCTCTACACCAAAAAAGAGAACTTCGAAGAGGAAATCACCAAATCAATACCATTTATAATAGTCCCCAAGAAAATAAAATACTTAGTAATAAATCTAACCAGAGATGTAAAAGACCTATACAAAGAAAACTATAAGACACTACAGCAAGAAACCAAAAGAGACCTACATAAGTGGAAAAACATACCTTTGCTCATGGATAGGAAGACTCAACATTGTGAAAATGTTACTTCTACCCAAAACAATCTACAGAAACAATGCAATTCCCATCCAAATTCCAATAACATTTTCTAATGAGATGGAGAAACAAATCACCAACTTGGTATGGAAAGGGAAGAGGCCCAGATAAATAAAGCTTTACAGAAGAAGAAGAACAAAGTGGGAGGCCTCACACTACCTGACTTTAAAACCTATTATACCACCACGATAGTCAAAACACTGTGGTACTGCTACAACAACAGATACATAGACCAATGAAACACAATTGAGAATCCAGTAGTATATTCATCCACCTATGAGCAGGTGATATTTGACAAAGGCACAAAGTCTGTTAAACGGGGAAATGACAGTCTCTTTAACAAATGGTGCTGGCATAACTGAATATCCATTTGCAAAAAAATGAAACAAGACCCATACTTCACACCATGCACAAAAACTAACTCAAAGTGGATCAAAGACCGAAATAAAAAATCCAAAACAATAAAGATCATGGAATAAAAATAGGGACAATGCTAATAGACCCAACCCAGTGCCATCGAGTCAATTCCGACTCATAGCGACCCCATAGGACAGAGTAGAACTGCCCCATAGAGTTTCCGAGGAACCCTAATACATAAAAGCACAAGCGGAATACAAAACATAAATAACAATGTACAAACACCAGAAAAAAAACTAGGTAACTGGGATCTCCTAAAAATCAAACACTTATGCTCATCCAAAGACTTCACCAAAAGAGTAAAAAGACAACCTACAGACTTGGAAAAAATTTTTTGCTACGATATATCTGATCAGGGTCTAATCTCTAAAATCTACAAGATACTGCAAAACTTCCACAACAAAAAGGCAAATAACCCAATTAAAAAATGGGCAAAGAATATGAACGGATACGTCACCAAAGAAGACATTCAGGCAGCTAACAGATACATGAGGAAATGCTTACGATCATTAGCCATTAGAGAAATTCCTATCAAAACAACAATGAGGTACCATCTCACCCCACCAAGGCTAGTATTAATCAAAAAAAAAAAAAAAAAAAACACAAAATAATAAATGTTGGAGAGGTTTGTGGAGAGACTGGAACACTTAAACACTGCTGGGGGGAATGTAAAATGGTACAACCCCTTTGGAAATCAATTTGGTGCTTCCTTAAAATGCTAGAAATAGAACTACCATATGATCTAGGAATCTCACTCCTTGGCATATATCCTAGAGAAATAAGAGCCCTTACACGAATAGATATATGCACACCACGTTCATTGCAACACTGTTTATAATAGCACAAATATGGACACAACCTAGGTGCCCATCAAAGGAAGATTGAATGAATAAATTATGGTATATTCACACAATGGAATACTATGCAACGATAAAGAACAATGATGAATCCATGAAATATCTCATAACATGAATGAATCTGGAGGGCATTATGCTGAGTGAAATTAGTTGCAAAAGTGCAAGTATGAAACCATTATTATAAGAACTCAAGAAAAGGTTTAAACACAGAAGAAAACATTCTTTGATGGTTATGAGGGTAGGGAGGGAAGGAGAGGGGAATTCACTAAACCAGATAGTAGACAAAAATTATCTTAGGTGAAGTGAAGGACAACACACAATACAGGAGAAGTCAGCACCACTGCACTAAACCAAAAGCTAAGATGTTTCCTGAACAAAACGAAACACCTCAAAGGACAGAGTAGCAGGGGCAGGGGTCTGCTGACCATGGTTTCAGGGAACATTTAGGTCAATTGGCGTAATAAAGTTTGTTAAGAAAATGTTCTGCATCCCACTTTGGTGAGTGGCGTCTGGGGTCCTAAAAGCTAGCCAGTGGCCACCCAAGATGCATCAATTGGCCCCAACCCACCTGGAGCAAAGGAGAATGAACACCAAACATACAAGGAAAATATGAGCCCAAGAGACAAAAAGGGCCACATAAACCAGAGATTCCATCAGCCTGACACCAGAACTAGATGATGCCTGGGTACCACCAATGACAGCCCTGACCAGGAACACAACAGAGAGTTCTTGACGGAGCATGAGAAATGTGGGATGCAGAACTCAAATTCTGGTAAAAAGACCAGATTTAACGGCCTGACTGAGACTGGAGGAACCCCAGATGGCATGGCCCCAGACACTCTGTTAACCCAGAACTAAAACCATTCCCTTAGCCAACTCTTCAGACAAAGATTAGACCGGATTATAAGACATAAAATGATACTCATGAAGAGTGTTCTTCTTAGTTCAAGTAGATACACTAGACTAAATGGGCAGCTCCTGTCTGGAGGTGAGATGAGAATGCTGAAAGGAGGTGGTTGAATGGACGTGGGGAATCTGGGGTGGAAAGGAGGGGTGTGCTGTCACATTATAGGGTTAGCAACCAGGGTCACATAACAACGTGTGTATAAATTTTTGTACGAGAAACTAGCTTGAGCTGTAAACTTTCACTTAAAACACACACACAAAAAAAAGTTTAATGAACATCTATATATTCTTTAAGGAGCCCTGGTGGTGGAGTGGTTAAGCTCTCGGCTGCTAACCAAAAGGTCAGCGGTTTGAATCCACCATTTGCTCTTCAGAAGAAAAATGTGGCAGTCTGTTTCCATAAAGATTACAGCCTTGGAAACTCTATCGGGCAGTTCTACTCTGTCCTGTGGGTCTCAATAGGGTCACTATGAGTCAAAATCGACTCAACGGCAGTGGGTTTGGTTTGGTTTGGGTTTATATATCCTTTGCCTAGATTAAACACAGAGAGAGAGAGGAAAAAGAAAGAGAATGAACGAATGAATACATTTAGCAAAATGCTAAAAAAAAAAAAAAAAACAGATGAGACAGGCCCATAAAACAAAAAGAGACTAAAGGGGTATGCCTGCCCAGGGGCAAGGACTAGAAGGCAGGAGGGGGCAGGAAAACTGGTCATGGGGAACCCAAGGTCAAGAAGTGGGAAGTGTTGACACGTTGTGGGATTGGCAACCAATGTCACAAAGCAATATGTGTATTGTATTAATTGTTTAATGAGAAAATAATTTGCTCTGTAAACCTTCATCTGAAGCACAATTAAAAAAAAAAAGCTGAATAACCAAGTAAAATTTAACTGGGTAATTAAAAACGAAAAAATAGCATCTGTTCTGGATCATATGCTACCTCCTGGAACGGTTGAACGTTAACCAATTCTTTTTGGTACAGTGACTGTGGATTCCCTTCATCTTTTGATGCTTTCTGCATCTTTCAATATTTTGTCTATAGAATCATTCAATATTGAAACACAAGGCTTGAATTTTTCTTCAGCTTTTTCAGCTTGAGCAATGCAGAGTATGTTTTTCCTTTTTCGTTTTCTGACTCCAGGTCTTTGTGCATTTCATTATAATACTTTACTTTGTCTTCTCAAGTTACCCTTTGAAATCTTCTGTTCAGCTTTTATCTCATCATTTTTTCCATTCGCTTTATTAGTTTCAGAGTCTCTTCTGACATCCATTTTGGTCTTTTTTTTTTTTTTTAATGGCCTTTTGCTTTCTTCATTTAAGATGTCCTTGATGTCATTCTATGACTTGTCTGGTCTTTGTTCAGTGGTGTTCAATGCATCAGATCTATTCTTGAGATGATCTCTAAATTCAGGTGGGATATACTCGAAGTGGTACTTCGGCTATTGTGGAGTTGTTTTCATTTTTTTCAGCTTCAATTTGAACTTGCAGGTAAGGAATTAGTGGTCTGACTGATGATACTGGCCTTCTCCATTGTCTCTTTCCACATGTGTAGTCAATTTGATTCCTATATTCCATATGGCAAGGTCCATCAGTATGTCACTATTTATGTTGTGAAAAAATGATATTTCCGATGAATGGGTCATTCATTGGTCTTGCAAAATTCTATCATATGATCTCTCAAGTCGTTTCTATCATCAAGACCATTTTTCCCAACTGCTGATCCCTTTTCTTTGTTTCCAACTTCTGCATTCAAATCACCAGTAATTATCAATGCATCTTGATTGTATGTTTGGTCAATTTCAGACTGCAGAAGTTGGTAAAAATCTTCAATTTCTTCATCTTTGGCATTAGTGGCTGGTGCATAAATTTGAATAATAATACTAACTGGTGTGTCTTGTAGGCAGATGGATGTCATTCTATCACTGACAGTGTTATACTTCCGGATAGATCTTGAAATGTTTTTTTGACAATGAATGCAATGCTATTCCTTTCTAATCTGTCATTCCCAACATAGTAGAAAATGTGATTGTCTAATTCAAAATGGCTAGTACCAGTTCATTTCAGTTCATTAGTGCCTAGGATATCTATTGTCTTAGGCTGGGTTCTCTAGAGAAGCGAAACCAGTAAAGCATATAAATATATTTATATTAAGGAAATGGTTCCCACAGCTGTAGAGACTGGAAGGTCCTAAGTCCGTGGGTCAGGCTGGAGGCTTCTCCTGATTCATGTAGCCGCAGGGACTGGTGAACCCAAAACGGGCAGTTCAGAGACCAGGGCTGCTGCTCACAGGCTACGAACATCAATGAATCTCAAGATTGGCAGGCAAGACTACAGGTAAACTGCTAGCTTAAGTCTCAAGAACCGGAGGTCACATGAACTGGAGCCACAGTGAGCAAAACCACGAGCCTTGCCAGAATGTCTACCTATATTTGATGCAGGCCACACGCTCAAGGAAACTCCCCTTCAACTGACTGGCCACTCATAGCAGATCCCATCATGGGGGTGATCACAACATCATATGACTGTCAAACCACTGAGAATCATGGCCCAGGCAAGTTGACACACAATCTTAACCATCACATCTATCTTCAAGTGTTCCATTTCATTTTTGACAACCTCCAATTTTCATAGATTCATATTTCATAATTCCATGTTCCAATTATTAATGAATGTTTGTAGCTGTTTGTTCTCATTTTGAGTCATGCCACATCAGCAAACGAAGGTTCTGAAAGCTCAACTCCATCCACATTATTAAGGTCAACTACTCTGAAGAGGCAGCTCTTCCCTAGTCACACTTTGAATGCCTTCTGGGCTGAGGGGCTCATCTCTAACACTGTATCAAAGTTCTACTGCTCTTCATAAGGTTTTCGCTGGCCAATTTTTTCAGAAGTAGATCATCAAGTTATTCCTAGTCTGTCTTCTTTTGTTGTACTTACTCATTTATCAGTTTGTCATACTGTGAAGACTCTCATGTTGTTGTGATGCTGGAAGCTATGCCACTGGTATTTGAAATACCAGCAATATCACGCATGGTGGACAGGTGTCAGTGGAGTTTCCAGACATTACTAACTACATGACCTCATTAGCCACGTACAAGTTACATAAGCTGTTCTGTAAACTCTCTGTAAAAGGAGGGTATTACTAGTGCCCATTTCGTGAAGTTATTATGAAGATAAAATGAGCATAAAGCGTATAAATAAAGTTCTCAGCCTACCACTTGGCATATAGTAGGTGTTCACATGTATGTATGGTACTATCCTTTTCAAACCAGAGAGAAGAATAATTAGAATGCATTTCCATTTGTTTCTCTCTTGGTCATCAATAGCTCAGGGAGCTGCTTGGGAAGCACAGCAGATATTACCAGACATGCCACATAGAGCTGGAAATGTATTCAGAAAAACCTGAGTGCCGATTTTGTGTGTCAGTAGCCACAAATGTAACATTGCTATTGTCTGCATAAAAATAGGTAATGTCACCTAGGCTTCTCACTAGTTAAATTACACAATTAGAAGAACTGTTGAACATACTTTTTACAAAATGAAAAGAACTTCCTACAAGATCTATCACAGCTCAAATTTAAATACCCAGCCCTAATAATGTACTGCTAAATATAGCTCAGTTTCTTGCAATCTGCATGGCTCATCTTCTAGCATGAAGATTAGCATGTGCTTATATCTATAAAATTGGCAGATATTTAATTTAGGGTAACTGGGTTTTTTAATTTAAATGTTAGATTTAATAACCTAGATTAAATGTAATAAACGTAACAATTATGTATGAAAAATTAATTAAGTCTGTTGTAATTCATTCAAATAATGTTCACAATACAGGATAAATGAGAAGTAAATCTTTTAAAATCTCCCACTTTCCTTCTTTAGTAGTTGCATCGTTCTTCAGAGCAATAAGTTTTATGGCATAGTCCTTATTTGACAGACATACCTATTTAATCACCCCATGTAGAAGCTATCATAGAAAATAATTGAAAACTAGGTTACAATGGATGGTGAGATCTACTCTATTTGCTTTTTAATTAAGTACCAGAAAAATATAATCAATTTATTCCCTAAACCAAACTTAAAGGCATGTGTCCTTCTTGATTCAGACCCCATCTTGCCAGACTTTATTATTAAGTAAAATAAATTTGTCTTTAAAAGTTACTACAGCAGATGCTTTTGTTGTCCCATGTATATGCTCTCAGTCAATTTTTGAGTATAGCCTCTGGTGGGCAGAATTCTAAGATGCCCCCAAGATTCTTGGCCCCTAGTGTATATAATCCTTCTCCCATTTATTCAATCAAACACTAATTTATGTGTTGGTGTGAGGGGATTTTTCAGATGCAATTAAAGCCCTAATCAGTTTTCCTTAAAATAGAGGGATTATCTGAGTGGTCCTGACCTAATCATATGAACTCTTTAAAAACAGAACATTTTTGCCAGTCAGCAGGAGGAAAATCAGAGAGATGAGTTCCTGCTGGCCAGGAAGAAAGCAAACATCCATGCTGTGAACTACCTATGGGGACCGTATGTGAAGGAATTGTGAGTGGTCTCTAGGAACTGGGAACAGCCTCCAGCTGAGAGCTAGCAGGAAAACAAGATTTCAGTTTTCCTGAAGGAAAATGGATTCTGTCAACAAGTGAGCTTGGAAAAGGACTCTGAGCCCAGATGAGAGCCACAGCCCTAGCCAACACCTTGTCTTCAGTCCAGTGAGATGTTTACCATAGAATTTAGTTATGCCATGCCTGGACTTCTGATCTCCAGAAACTGTGAGCTAATAAATGTATATTGTTTAAAGCTGCTGTTTGTGGTAATTTGTTACGCAGCAATAGAAAAACCAATATACAGATGCTGTGGACAGTTCTATGTGAGCCCAAACTCAACTCACTCTGGCAGCATCTTGCCCCAAGCATACACTGTGTATCTAACATCTTTCTGCTCCAGGGTCTCCTCTGATGCAGTGGGAGTTTTCTCGGTTCTGTGCAATCATTGCTAGGAAATGTGGAGACTTAATACTTTTGGGAAACCATTAACACAATAAAGACTGGAGCCAGTAGGTAAATGTTTCAGCCTGGTACTCTTCTAGAGGACATTTCCCTATGTTTCAGAAGTTGTGGTAAAAGTGAGCCCTTGTCGCCTATAGCAGTAATCTCAAAAACTTGCCATTTTATTAACTTGTCCTTCGTCTCTGTCTCGCTATTTTTCCCCGATAAATTCACCTGCATGAAAGTTCTCATCTCTGTTTTCAGGGATACCCAAACTAAGAGTTACAAGCCTTTTAAGTAATCTAGAGAAGTACAGCCAGAATGCTCCTTAGAAGTGAGGATGGTGAGACTTCATCTTACATACTTTGGACATCAGGAGGGATCAGTCCCTGGAGAAGGACATCATGCTTGATTAAGTTGAGGGTTAGTGAAAAAGTGGAATACCCTCAACACGCTGGATTGACACAATGGCTGCAACAATGGGCTCAAGCATAGCAAAGATCGTGAGGACGGCACAAGACCAGGAAGTGTTTTGTTCTGTTGTATATAGGGTCGCTATGAGTGAGGGCACTTAACAATGATAACAGAGAAGCAAGTAGACTTCCCCCATCTCCCAGTATAAAATCCTTAACATATTCCCAAGAGATGTAGTACTCAAGGTAGAAAGAAAATGTTTCCTGAGCAAATCAGAAGAGTAATATCTTATGGGTAGAAACAAAACAAAACAAAAAACCAAACCCATGCCATTGAGTCATTTCCAACTCATAGTGACCCCATAGGGTTTCCAAGGCTGTAAATCTCTATGGAAGCAGAGTGCCACATCTTTCTCCTGAGGAGCTGCTGGTGGCTTTGAGTGGCTGGCTTTTGGGGTAGTAATCACTTTAACCACTGCACCACCAGGGCTCTTATTATGGATAATAAGAGTCAAAATCAAGTGATTATGTGACACATATCCTGAAAAATCCTGAAATCTGCAGGTGTGATTAGTTGTGTCAACCCAAAACAATGATTATTACAATTCCTGTATTCAGGATATGAATCTTGTTCCATATTTATAAAGTATTTGCTTTTTATAAATCTTACTTCATATCTATAAACTATTTCAAGTATATTATTTCTTTTAATTCCCATAGCAATCTAGATATTTTAGTGTTCAAGTGATCTTAGCCTTGAGTTGTGTCTTAGGCTGGGTTCTTTAGAGAAGTAAAATCAATAATGCATACAAATATATATAAAAAAAGAGATTATTATTAAGAAGAGATAGAAATATATTTATATAGAGAGATTGATATTAAAAAAAAAAATAAGGCACTACTCAAAATGACCAGAAACAGCTGCAAACGTCATTTAATGATCAGAATGTGAAATGTACAAAGTATAAGAAAAAAAAAAAATTTTTTTTTTTTTTATGAATCTAGGAAAATTGGAAGTCATCAAAAATGAAATGGAATACATAAAGATCAATATCCTAGGCATTGGTGAGCTGGAATGGACTAGTATTGACCATTTTGAGTCAGAAAATCATATGGTCTATAAAGCTGGGAATGACACATTAAAGAGGAATAGCATTGAGTTCATCATCAGGAAAAACATTTTAAGATCTTTCCCTAAGTACAACACTGTCAGTGACAGGATAATATCCATACACCTATAAGGAAGACCAGTTAATATGACTATTATTCAAATTTATGCACCAACCACTAAGGCCAAAGATGAAGAAACTGAAGCTCTTTATCAACTTCTGCAGTCTGAAATTGATCAAACATGCAATAAAGACCCATTGATAATTGTTGGTGAATGGAAGGAAAAGTTGGAAACAAAGAAGAAACGGTAGTTGGCAAATATGACCTTGGTGATAGAAATGATGCTGGAGATTGCATGATACAATTTTGCAAGATCAATGACTTGCAATGAAGACCAATGATATCTTACGTTGCAAATACCTTTTTTCAACAACATGAATAGTGACTATGCATGAGAACTTGCCAGATGGAAAACACAGGAATCAAAACACAAACCAAATCTGTGGAAAGAGATGATGGAAAAGCTCAATATCATCAGTCAGAACAAGGCCAGGGCCTGAGTGTGGAACAGACCATCAATTGTTCACAAGCAAGTTCAAGGTGAAGTTGAAGAAAATTAGAACAAGTCCACAAGAGCCAAATTATGACCTTGAGTATATCCCACTTCATTTTAGAGACTATCTCAGGAAGAGATTTCATGCATTGAACATTAATGACCAAAGATCAAACAAGTTGTGGTAAGACATCAAGGACATCATACATGAAGAAAACAAGAAGTCATTAAAAATACAGGAAAAAAAAGAAAAGATGGAAATGGATGTTAGAAGAGACTCTGAAATTTGTTCTTGAACATAAAGTAGCTAAAGCAAAAGAAAGATATGAGGAAGGAAGAGCTGAACAGAAGATTTCAAAGGGCAGCTTGAGAGGACAAAGTATCATAATGAAATGTGCAAAGACCTGGAGATAGAAAACCAAAAGGGAAGAACATACTTGGCATTTTTCAAGCTGAAAGAACCAAAGAGAAAATAAAGCCTTGAGTTGCAATACTGAAGGATTTTGTGGTAGGAAAATACTAAACAACACAAGAGCCATTAAAAGAGGGTAGAAGGAATATGCAGAGTCACTATAGCAAAAAGAGTTTGATGACGTTGAACCATTTCAGGATGTAGCATATGATCAAGAACCGATGGTACTGAAGGAAGATGTCCAAGCTTCACTGAAGGCGGATGTCCAAGCTTCACTGAAGGCACTGGCAAAAAGCAAGGCTCCAGGAATGGATATAATACTAACTGAGATGTTTCAATAAACAGATGCAGTGCTGGAGATGCTCACTCATCTATGCCAAGAAATTTGGGAGACAGCTACCTGATCACCCAACTGGAAGAGATCAGTATTTGTACACGTCCCAAAGAAAGATGATCCAACAGATTGGGGAAATTATTGAACAGTATCATCAATATCACACACAAATAAAATTTTGCTGAAGATCCTTCAAAAGCGGTTGCAGCAGTACATCAACAGAGAACAGCCAAAAATTCAAGATGGATTCTGAAGAGGGCCTAGAACAACGGATATCATTGCTGATGTCAGATGGATTCTGGCTGAAAGCAGAGAATACCAGAATGATGTTTACCTGTGTTTAATGACTATGCAAAGGCATTTGATTGTGTAGATCATAAGAAATTATTGATAACATTGCAAAGAATGGGAATTCCAGAACACTTAATTGTGCACGTGTGGAACCTGTACCTAGATCAAGAGGCAGTTGGTCGAACAGAACAAGCGTGGTTTAAAGTCAAGAAGGGTGTGCATCAAGATTGTATCCTTTCACCATACTTATTCAATCTGTATGTTGAGCAAATAATCCAGGAATCTGGACTATATGAAGAAGAATGGGGCATCAGAATTGGAGGGAGACTCATTAACAACCTGCGATATGCAGATGACACAACCTTGCTTCCTGAAGGTGGAAAGGACTTGAAGCATTTACCGATGACGATCAAAAACCACAGGCTTCAGTATGGATTACACCTCAATATAAAAGAAAACAGAAATCCTCACAACTGGGCCAATAAGCAACATCATGATAAACAGAGAAAATATTGAAGTTGTCAAGGAGTTCATTTTACTTGAATCCACAATCAATGCCCGTGGAAGCAGCAATCAGGAAATCAAATCACATATTGCATTGGCAAATCTGCTGCAAAAGACCTCTTTAAAGTGTTAAAAAGCAAAGATATCACTTCAAGGACTAAGGTGCACCTCCCTGAAGCCATGGAGTTTTCAATTACCTCATATATATGCAAAAGCTGGACAACAAATAAAGAAGAGCAAAGAATTTATGTCTTTGAATTATGGCATTGGTGAAGAATATTGAATATACCATGGACTGCTAGAAGAATGAACAAATCTGTCTTAGAAGTAGTACAGCCAGAACGCTCATTATAAGCTAGGATGACACAACATTTTCTCACTTACCTTGGACATGTTATCAGGAGGGACCAGTCCTTTGAAAAGGACATCATGCTTGGTAAAGTAGAGGGCCAGGGAAAAAGAGGAAAACTCTTGATGAGTTGGATTGTCAGAGGCTACAACAATGGGATAAAACATAACAATGATTTTGATGATGGCGCAGGACCAGGCAGTATTTCATTCTGTTGTACATAGGGCTGCTATGAGTTGAAACTGGTTCATCAGCACTATCAAAGAGAACATATTAAGAAAACGGGTCACACAGTTGTAGAGGCTGGAATGTCCCAAGTCCTTGGGTCAGGCTGGAGGCTTCTCCTGATTCACATAGCCACAAATGCTGGCAAACCCAAGATTAGCAAGTCAGACAGCAGGGCTCTGACTCACAGGCTACAAAGATAGACGAATTCCAAATCAGCAGCCAAAACAGCAGGTAAGCTGCCAGCTCAAGTCCAAGAACCGGAGGTCAGAAGAACAGGAGCCAGTGGCAGGATCCAGGAGTAGCAAAGGCCCATGAGCTTTGCCAGAAAGTCCATCGATCTTGGATGCAGGTCACACCCCCAAGGAAACTCCTGATTGGCCACTCACAGCAGATCCTATCATGGAGGTGATCATATCTCACCAAGGAATTGATCACATCATTATACGACGGCCAAACTACATCATAACTGCCAAACCACTGAGAATCATGGCCCAGCCAAGAGGACACACAACCTTAATGATCATAGTCCATTGCTTATCAACTTGGCACCTTATACATCTCCTTAAACCATAAATAATCCCCAAATAAAGACAATTATAAAGCCATACTTGCACCTATCATGACACAACTAACACAGGTACCACTGAAAACGTACTAGCCCTGTTTGCATATTATAATTTGTAAGAAAACAAAAACATTTGATATACACATAAATGGCAGAAATACTCATAACAATTACAGTCCTTGTTTCTGCAACTGGTCACGTGGTCACAACCAGTATTTAGAACTACCTTTTTCCACCACACATTTGTATTCTCTCTGCCCTCAGCAAGCACCTCAGCTGATTGTGGTCCTTTGCCTGGTGGGGTGACCCAAACCTTCATTCCTGAAGGGACTGGGCTGTTAGTAGTCATGTCAGAAATGGGTTGCTGTAGTTTTCCACTGACTTTAATCACAGGGCATGGTAGTACTAAGAGATGCACTAAGGGATCTCCTGCATTCCAGACATACTCTTCTTTACCTCCATTATGTAATATCAATCCACTTTCCTCTTGGTAATCAGGATCAATCACACCAGCCAATATAGTAACTCTCTTTTTTCCCTGTTGATCCAGAACCATAAGGAGCCCAAAGTGGCCAGGTGGCATTCTTAGCTTCCAGTTCAATGGAATCAGTGATGTGCCTCCAGGTGGGAGCATTCCTCCCTTTGGAACAAAGGTCTCTAGACCTGCAGAGCATAGGGTTGTGGGGACAGGAAGCAAAAATCCTGCAAGTGTGACACTGGGGGTAATAGTGAGTGGTGACACACTCATTTCCATCCCTTGATTCCTAGAGCCACGAATCCTGGTTATGAGCAGCACCACTTATTGGATACAGGTTTAGAGCATATACAGCCTTGTGGAGAACATTGCCCAAACCCTGAAAGGTATTGCCACGTAGCTGGTGCCATAATTATGTGATTAGAAGGCCATTTCATTGTTCTATCAAGCCAGCTGCTTCAGCATGTTGGGGAACATGATAAGACCAGTGAATTCCATTAGTATGGGACATTGCCTCACATCATTTGCTGTGAAGTAAATTCCTTGATCTGACGCAATGCTTTATGGGTTACCATGACGGTGGATAAGGCATTCTGTGTGTTCACGGATGGTAGTTTTGGGAGAAGGATTGCATGCAGGGAAGGCAAATCTGTATCCAGGGTAAGTGTCTATTCTGTTAAGGACAAAAAGCTGCCTTTTCCATGACAGAAGTGGTCCGTTGTAATCAACCTACCATCAGGTGGCTGGTTGATCACCTTGAGGAATGGTGCCATATCAGGGGCTCAGTATTGGTCTCTGCTGCTGGCAGATTGGGCACTCAGCAGTATCTATAGCCAAGTCAGCCTTGATTAGTGCAAGTCATATAAATATAAATATATAGAGAGATTTATATCAAGGAAATGGCTCACACAGGTGTAGAGGGGGAAACGTACCAAGTCCGTCGGTCAGGATAGAGGCTTCTCCTGATTCATGTAGCCGCAGGGGCTGGAGAACCCAAGATCAGCAGGTCAGAGAGCAGGGCTCTTGCTCACAAAATTGGCAGGCAAGACTGGAGGTAACTTGCTAGCTAAAGTCCCAAGAACCAGATGTCAGACAACCTGGAGACAGCTGCAGGATCCAAAATAAGCAAAAAGCCCCCAAGTCTTGCCAGAGTGTCAACTTATATTTGATGCAGGCCACATGCCCAAGGAAACTCCCTTTCAACTGATTGGCTTCTCACAGTGATCCCATCACAGGGGTGATCACATCAAATCTCAACAGGGAAGTAATCACAACTTTATACGACTGCCAAAACACTGAGAATCATGGCCCAGTCAAATTGACGCACGATCTTAACCATCACACCATGCATAACCTCCGTTCCTGCCACCATGGCCACTTTGTTCATGGGCTCATTGGGCAATGACAGGAGTAGATAGGGAAAGAGGGTGGCTGGTTTCCACACAATGTGTCATCCTATCCACCTGATTGTTAAAATCCTTCTCTGCTGAGGTCACCCTTTGGTGACCATTCACATACGACACAAATATCTTTCCTTTTTTTGCCCATTTAGACAGGTCTATCTTCCCCATACCTCTTTATCTCCAATTTTTCAATCATGTTCCTCCCAAGTCCCTGACCACCCAGCCAAACCATTGGCCACAGCTCATGAATCAGTATATAATCACACATCTGACCATTTCTCCTTCCAAGCAAAGTGAACAACCAGGGGCACTACTTGCAGTTCTGTCCATTGGGAGGATTTCTCTTCACCATTGTCCTTTGGAAAGGTTTCAGAATGGGACTATAGTGCTGCTGCTGTCCACATTCTAGAGGTGCCTGATATGCAGTTTTCTCTTCCTCAGTCAAATGATCATAAGGAACTCCCCAAGAGGCCATAGGTACAGACTGGGAGATGGAAGGGAATGTAACGGGAGTAGAGACCATGGGCGTTTGGGCCACTTCCTCATGTAAGTTACTTGTGCCTTCAGGTCCTTCTTGGGCCTGATCTCATATATACCATTTTCCTTTAATGATGGAGTGCTGCCATGCATGTCCAAATTTATAACTCTATGGATCATATAACACCCAGTTCATCATGAGCAGCTCAGGCCTCATGGTGACTTAGTGTCCCATGGTTAAATGTTCAGTCTCTACTAAAGTCCAGTAACAAGCCAAAAGCTGTTTCTCAAAAGGAGAGTAATTACCTGCAGAGAATGGCAGGGCTTTGCTCCAAAATCTTAAGCGTCTGTGCTGTGATTCACAAATAGGTGCCTGCCAAAGATTCCAAACAGCATCTCTATCTGCTGCTTACCTTCAAGCACCAATGGATCAGCCAGATCATGTGGCCCAAATGGCAGAACAGCTTGCACAGCAGTCTGAACCTGTTGCAGAGCCTTCTTTTGGTCGGGCCTCACTCAAAATTAGCACCTTTTCAAGTCACTTGATAAATAGGCTGGAGTAGCACACCCAAATGAGGGGTATGCTCCCTCCAAAATTCAAAGAGACCTACTAGTCATTGTGCCTTCTTTTTAGTTGTGGGAGTGGTCAAATGCTATAACTTATCCCTCACCTTAGAAGGAATATCTCAACATGTCCCATACCACTGAATCCCTAGAAATTACATTGAGGTGGAAGGCGACTGAATTTTTGTTGGATTAATTTTCCACTCTCTGCCACACAAATGTTTTACCCATAAATTCAGAGTCATTGACCCTTCTTCCTTACTAGGTTCAATCAGCATAATGTTATCAATGTATTGGACCACTGTAACATTTTGTGGAAAGGAAAAGTGATCAAGATTCCTGTTGGCTAAATTATGACATAGGCCTGGAGAGTTGATGTAGCCCTGAAGTAGGACAGTAAAGGTGTTTTGCTGACCTCATCATCTGAAGTCAGACTGTTTCTGGTGGTTCTTCAAAATAGGCATGGAGAAAAAGGCATTAGCCAGATCAACAGCTGAATAGCAGGTGCCAGGATATGTGTTAGTTTTCTCAAGCAATGAAACCACATCTGGAACAGCAGCTGCAATTACAGTCACCACCTGGTTAAGTTTTTGATAATCCGTTGTCATTCTCCAAGATCCATCTGTTTTTTGCACAGGCCAAATACGCAAACTGAATGGGGAT
Organism: Elephas maximus indicus; assembly: GCF_024166365.1. Lineage (NCBI taxonomy): Eukaryota > Metazoa > Chordata > Mammalia > Proboscidea > Elephantidae > Elephas > Elephas maximus. The sequence goes on from NC_064819.1 coordinate 165,972,149, forward strand.
GTGGTGTGAATCACCACCCTTGTATCCTTCAAGTCCTTGATGGTCACAGCAATCTCTGAAATCCCTCAAGGAATGTGGTATTTCTTTTGGTTTACTGTTTTCCTAGTTAGGGGCAGTTCTAATGGCTTCCACTTGGCTTTTACAACCAAAATAGCCCTTACTTCATTTGTCAGAGATACAATATGGGGATTCTGCCAATTGCTGGGTATACCTATGCCAATTATGAATTCTGAAACTAGGGAAATCACTAGAGAATGGGTTTGGGGACCCACTGGAACTACTGTGAGAAGGACATGAGCTCAGATTCCATTAATAACCTGACCGCCATGTGCCCCCACTCTGACTGGTAGGTCACAGTGACATTTTGGGTCTCTTGGAATTAGTGTTAGTTTAGAACCAGTATCCAGTAATCCCCCAAAAGTCTGTTTATTTCCTTTTCCCCAATGAATAGTAACTCTTGTAAAAGGCCATAGATCCCTTTGGGGAAGACTGGGAGCAGATCATCAGTATAAGTTTTTGGGAGTGTATTGGAGTCCTTAAGGGGACTCAGTCTCCCCCTCATTCAAGGGGTTGCAGGTCTGTAAACTCATTCAAGTCTGGGAATTGATTGAGGGGTCATGATTCTCTATTCTGCGATTCAAGTTAGACTGCCTTTCATTTGACCTAGGATTCTTCCACTTGTACAAATCAAGTAAATATTTAGTAGATTTTCTATCAATTTCACTCCTAGGATCACCATGATTAAGTAGCCAATGCCATAAGTCCATGTGAGTCAGAGTACTCTGATTACTGCTTTGATTCTGCTGTCCATCATGGTAACCACACCCACCTTGTCTTTGTCTATTCAGTGCCACCACTTTGCCCCTACCACCACAGGATCCAATCAGTCCCATTGTAGTTAGGTGTCTTAATTCAGTTAGGGTAGCTCCGACAATCAAATCCGACTTACATAAAAGAGTAATCAAAGCAGTCTTCAAGGAGGCTGGAGCTTCCTTCACAAATTTGTTCCTCACCATTGTGATAAAAAGTGTGTCATTTGGGCACTGAGTGTGTAAGTCTGTGAGTCTAACCTGATAAATCCACTCTAACATACCAATTTTCCTAAGCCTTTTGATACATTCTTCTACAGTATACTAAGACAGGTTTGGTATTTCAACTTAATTTAGCATAGGCCACCACATAATCCATGCTTCAGTGACCCAACCAAATAAACTATTAGAATTTCCTAACCTCTCAAGCTGAAACATTGAATGAAATATCTGTGCATAGTGGGCCCATATCAGTAAAGTCAGACTGATCCATCTTTATGTTCCTTACACTCTTAATAGCCATTCCCACACACGTTCTCCAGGTTTCTGTTTATACATATTAGAAAAGTCAAACAGTTCTTTTGGAGCATACTGTACCTCCTCCTGGGTCACACTTTGTACTTCATCTTTTTGGGGGCTTGCTGGGACTTAAGTCTAGTTACAGATCTAGAAGCCAAAATCGGTGGTGGGAATGTGTTTTGAGAACATTCAGTCAAAGGCTCAGATAAAGGCTCTTTAGACACAGTTTGGGTACTCTCATCAGGTGGGGGTGGAGGGGCTAATGGCATTACTGGGGAGGGTTGCTTACCAGACAAAGATGGAGCAATCTCTTCAGATGGGAGAAAGAGGGCTGGTTCTGTTGGCAGAGTGATTCAACAGAATTTAGGGGCTCAGTGTCTCCAGCTTCCTGATTATCTGCTCACATGTCTCCATCCCAAGTTTCAGGATCCCATTTCTTCCCAATCAATGCTCTCACTTTAACTTCAGACACCAATCAAGTTTGGGAATTCAGTTGGCATTGTAATTCAGCTACTCTTATGATAAGACTGAGTTAGGGTTTCAGCAATATCAACTCTGTTACTACAAGAAATCAGGCTTTACTTCAATTCACAAGTGGAAACTTTGAGGTTGCCTATGTGATGCTTGAGCTTTTACTCTGAAGCCCTGAGCTCATCTCTTTCTTTCACCACTCTGTCTAGTGAAAGTAGGACCAAGCAACCAGCTTCTTTATACTTCTCATTATGACAAAATTGTAAAAAGGTATCAAACATGCGATCACCTAGAGCCTCGCCTTTCACCAATACCAGTACCAATAACTGATCTATTGGTGGTGATATTTTGTGTATTTCTATTGCCACCTCACTCCATGGATTAGCAGTGCCCTCTTTGCTACTAGAAGGAGAGTCATCAACATCTTTAAGACTAACCAGACTTGAAAAGCAATTTAGAAAACTCACCCTTACAATTTTCTCTAGAACTTCTTCCGGTACCAAAAGTCTTAGCCGGGGTTCTCTAGAGAAGCAAAATCAATAAAGAATATAAATATATAGAGAGATTTATATTAAGGAAATGGCTTATGTGGTTGTAGAGGCTGGAACATCCCAAATTCGTGGGTCGGGTTGGAGGCTTCTCCTGATTCACGTAGCTACAGGGGCCGGCAAACCCAATATCAGCAAGTCAGACAGCAGGGCTCTGGCTCACAGGCTGTGAAGAGAGATGAATTCCAAGATCAGTAGGCAAAACAGCAGGTAAGCTGCTAGCTGAGGTCTAAGAACTGGAAGTCAGATGAACAGCAGTCAACTGCAGGATCCAGAGGGAGCAAAAGCCCAGGAGCCTTGCCACAAAGCCCGACTATATTGGGTACAGGCCACACCCCCAAGGAAACTCCCTTTCAACTGATTGGCTGCTCACAGCAGATTCCATCATGGATGTGATCACCTTATATCAAATCTCATCATGGAAATTATTACATCATCATATGACTGCTGAACTGCATCATAACTACCAAATCACTGAGAATCATGGCTCAACCAAGTTGACATACAACATCAACTATCACAAGTATTAAAAATTATTTTTGAGAAATAGATATTATGTAGTTGTTAATTTGGCATTTTCTTCTTATGTTTTAATAATGCCTTCTGAAGAACATTATTTAAATACTTCCTCATTTCAAAATTATTTCACATTTCACATTTTCTATCTAATCTGCCAATTCTATGATAAAAATTCTTATACAGAGGCAGCATATAACTTAGTGGGGAGCTATAACTTATTTCTATGGTTCGTAATCTATTTATATTTATGTCTCAGCTTTACTTACTAATAATTATTCAATTATTTTTTAAAAAGTAGTATTTTTTTCTGTGAGATTCCTAGTTAGAATAATGAGATTCTTTAGGACTATGAGTTTTGAAAATTCCTGAGCCCTAAATTGCCAGCATTCTGTAGCTTTGCTATTATTTCCAGGATGAATCCTTGCTGATTATGTTTTGTGAACGAGTGGCCTAACAGAACCCATAAAATCTCTCTGGGAAAATTAGACATCCTTTGGAAGGTCACTTCTGCTCATGTTATGTTCTCTGAATTTCTACCACTTAGTTCTTTGCCGGCACATAGTTCTTTTTTTTTTTTAAACTTTTGACAGTCATTTCCCACAGCTTTTTCAAATCTCAAAGAGTAGCCTACTGTTTGAGGTATCACAGTTGGTTGTTACAGAAAAGGTTTTTTTTTTTATGTTGCGTTTGGAAGATTATGGCTTCAGGCAGGTAAAAGTAGCAAACGAACTAGAACTCAAACCAAAATCTTTAGCGTAGAAAACTCAAGAAAACATGTAGAATTGGTCTCAAGTTTTCAATTATGTTTCAAAGTTTTTCCAGGAACCATCACATTCTTCAAAGGTATATAAAAAATTACATGGTTTAGGATGAAAATTTTCACCTTTACTATGATATTTTTATTTTTAGAGATTCTGATTTATTTTTTCTCAACTTCTTTCTCAGAAGATTTAACCTTCCTTAGTGCTAACAAAATAATTTATTTTGAAGATGATATTGTTTTATATTTTCCTTTTTCAAAAATGAATCAGTCCTTATCTATGCATACCCATGATTGCCCTAGATAGCTTGAGGTTAAATTTTGGAGCTCTTAATGCTAACCATTAAAATTTTTTTTTTTTAATGGTTAGCGTAAGTGAGCATTTCCTTTCCCACTCAAGCATTTACAATAAGCCAGCATTGTTTTAAGCCTTTTTTTATGCCCATTGGGTTTCTCAGTCAGCCAGCAGTTATCCTCCCTTACCATGAATGGTCAGAATAGTGATCACTCTCCTGCAAGGGCCCCTGTCAGGGCCTAAATTCTTATTGCCTTAATTCTTTATCTCACTAATTCATGAATAATATGCAGCCCCAGGTCTATCGTTTATTAGCAAGAGATCATTTTTCTCATGAGCTGTGGTTAGTTGTGTTGCCTTGATCATCTCACCTTTAGAACACGCCCTCCTCCCCCAATTTTGTGATATTATATGTACCTCTTTGCTCACACAAAATTTTCCTTATAGCCTGATTCAGCTAGCTGATTAACTCTTCATGGTGGCCATCAGTGTACTTACAAAATAGGCCTAGTTTATCAACCCGAATAATAGGCATTTGTATGAAATTCATTGAAGACATAGGAAATAATCTTCACATCTTTCTGTAGGCAATAATTACCAAAGTCAATTCTACCACCTTCTAAGGATTCTGGTAGTGTAATGGTCTTGGAAATGAACAGGGGGCAAGGGTCAAACTTAATTTGAGAATTAGAAGTAGCATCATTTTAAATTCTGGAATGTATGTTGCCGTGTCAAAATGGGGTTAAATCATGAAAAAACAAAACAAAAAAAACCCCCACTACCATTGAGTAGATTCCTACTCTTAGCAACTCCATAGGGTTTTCTAGGCTGTAAATCTCTAAGTAAGCAGACTGCCATAGCTTTCTCCCAAGGACCTGCTGGTGGTTTTGAACCACTGAACTTTCAGTTAGCAGTCAATTGCTTTAACCACTGTGCCCTAGTCTAAATTAAAGGAACAATGATAGAGGCCCTAGAAAGGTTGGGTGGGGTTGGGAGACACTTTGTAAGAGTACAAAAATTTAGTTATAACGTATATTCTTCTCATTGTCATTTTTCTCTGCAAAGAGCTTTATCTTCCAAAATAGTTTAACAAATGCAAATAAAGAACTTTCATACTTCTAGATGGGGCTACTTTAATATCTTGACACTTTTAAAATTTGCTGCTGTAATTATGGTTTTGACAGCTGAGTAATTAACTAGGTAAAAGTTTAAGTACGAGGTTTTATCTGGCATGAGAAGATTAATATGTGCTTTGTTAATAACTACAATTAATAGGATGGATCTCTTCACTAGTTCTATTTGTCTATTGTTCAAATTCACAATTGTATTTCCCCATTACCCCAAACACTGCTGTCATTGTTCTTCTTCTCTGGTGGGCTTAATGCTTTAATTCTTGGCATTAATTATATTATAACTTACTTAATGAAATAAATTTGAAAAACATTTTCTAATTTAGGAATAGCAACAGAAATTGGGGTTTCAGTGAACATTTCTTTGCTGGCCAAAACCAGCTTTCTTACCCTAAGTTTTAAAAAAGAAACGTATTTCCTCTATACCTTGTTAAGCACATGGAAAGTTATTTAATATAATTACATAAACATTTATCGAATGTTTACTATGTGCTAGGCATATAAGTTCCAGGGATGCAAATGAATAAAATATCTTTGTCTTCAATTAGCTTGTAAGAAAGAAAGGAAAAGTATGTTGTATAGTATATTGTACACAACTAATTACAATGTATTACAATAAAGGCATTGACAAAGCGGTTTTGAAACTCAGAGTGGGCATTTATTTCTGTCTATAATATTTCTCTCTAACCTTCATCAAGAAGGTTAGATTTTAACTGGGTTCTGAACACTGAGTAGGGTTTAGCCAGATGGAACTAGGAGGAAAAGATTTTCTAGGCAGAGAAAATAGCGTAGATAAAGCAAGTATGGTAATTTTCAAAGAGTGGTGGTGTGGTGGAGGAAGAAGACATGTATCAGAGGAGTCCATTCCCATTCCTGCTAAAATTCTGATGTGTCCAACAGATTGAATTGGGTAGGCAAATATTTTTTTAAAACACTCCCAAGATGATTCTGTAGTGAATCCCACCTCGGTTTCCTCCCCACCCAACCACCAAATTGGGAACCAATTGTGTAATAAGAAGATCATGTTCTTTGGAATCAGACAGACCTTTTCTTCAAGACATGTCTACCACTTGCTAGCTGTGTAGCCTTGAGAAATCTAACCTTTTTTGTTCCAGTATAAAATGAGGATAATTACAACTTTACAGGGTTATTGTGAAGGTACAACAAGCAAGCATATGTAAAGATCTTGGGACATTGTAGTTATTCTGTACATGTTAGTTGCAATCTCCTTTTCTTGCCTCCAACTCATGTGCAAAGCACAGAGGTGTGAAAGCATGTTTCTTTGTGGAACGTTGATCACACTTCGAGGGCTATACATAGGTCTAGAGGTCAGAGCATAAGGACAGACATTTATGGTAGGCTTTCTGATATATCTTATGTAAGACGTTCGGATTTTAATATTCAGATTGGGCTGGATGTGGTGGGAGGAGAATTTTCAGAGCAATTTTTTTCTTGGTAGTTTGGGGGTATGCTAGGAGTTGTGATATGAGAGTGAAGTAGATGAAGGCAAAAAGCAAAGGAGTTTTACATATGTAGGTAGGGGCTATACACCACCTTCAGAAAATGTCGGGGAAAAATGTAATGTGTCAGATGCCTTCCATTTGTCCTTCCAAAATTTCTCTTTACCTTTTCCTACCCCACTGTCTTGTCCACGAGGCTGACCTAATATGGACCACATCTATGGGCTGCCTTCCCCATTGGCTTCAGGTTGGGCAACGGGAGCCTCATCAGAAATCAGATGCAATGAGAAAAGATAAGTTGGGGTATTTATTCTCTCAGCGAGCAAGCAAAGAATATAGATCACCATCATACACTGTTGTTAGAAATTGCTCTTATTTACAGCTCCTACTTTTTATTCCAGACAAGTTGACTATTATTTGTCTAGATTTTAAAAATGTGTATTATTATATTTAGTCCTATTGCAACTCTTATGAGGAAGGCATACTATTTTTATTTTATAAATGAGGAAACTAAAGTTCAGAGAAAAACTGAGTTATCTGTCATCCAAGATTTTATTTTTCCCCAAACTTTTTAAAGTCAAAGGGAATCAATTATTGTATCTGAAATTAATTTTGACACTTGGAGCAGTGGTGGTACAGTGGTTAAGAGCTACAGCTGCTAACCAAGTGGTCAGTAGTTTGAATCCACCAGCTGCTCCTTGGAAACCCTATAGGGCAGTTCTACTCTGTCCTATATGGTCACTAGGAGTCAGAATTGACTTGATGGCAATGAGTTTGATTTTGGTTTTTGTAAACATTCAGTGGAATAGAGAGTGGTCATTGTTGGATTTTCTTTTCTAGTCTTTATTCAAAGTAACTGAAATAAAAATCATTCTTTAAACCTTTTACCCAAATGGTAGCAAACTATCATATTTTTAGAAAGAAAAACACAAAAAAACGATAATCTCCTATTTTCCTTCTTGGCTGATTTTACGTAGGTTTTTTTTTTTTTTTTTAAGATGAAGGCCACCAACCAAACAACCAAGCTTTGCTTTTTTGCCCTTACTGGTTTGAAAAACTGTTCTTATGACAAATAGTCATCAAATAATTTCCTACGTGTTTGGGAAATGACTATATAAATTCATATAAGCAGCATCTGAAATACACAAGAATAATATTTAAACATATTACCTCTATATGTGGGTCATGAGAAACTTAACTCAAATATTTTATAAGTTTCCCTTTTCATATAATTTCTAGGCCATCTATTCTCTTCGACTTGTAACTTGTAATGTCATCTATATCTGTGCCAACTATTTCCATGTTATCTTTCTTAATGTATATTTAAATCTTTACTCAAAACTTTTCTTTTTGCCGTTCTGGACTAGTATAGGCTATTAACATATGGGAAACTCAGGAGGTAAATTGAGAACAGCTGTGGAAGCATTAATATTGATGCCTCAGGTGCTGTGTTCTGTCAGCCTTGTGAGTGACAGTAAATCAGTAGAAAAATGGGAGTGAGCTGTATTTTTTTCCATCTTGTTGCATACATTATTGGTGGATAAGGCTGACTAAAATGGTCATCTCTCACCACCCCTCTGGCTAACAACTGCCATGGCTCTCGTGTATGTAAAGTTATTATCTGAGTATGTATTTATATAGTTATTTTGGTATGAAATACATATTAATTTTCACATTTTGAAATTGCATATCATGGTGATTCATTTGCAAATGACTTCTGATTTTTCCATTAAAGATGTAAGGTGAGTAGTATGTTTTTCAAATTCAGGCATTTGATTTCATTTCAACCACTGCAGCACCAGGGCTCTTTTAAAATGTAAGTCATATTCAAAATGGCACCTAGAGTTTTCTAAATAAAATGCTTATTTAGACTAGTATCACTGGCTAAATCTGCCTGTACAGGTGGGAAACACTATCAAAGGAGATCCAGGTATTAGGCAGGCAACTTCAACAAAGAGTAGTGTAGAAAGATACTCTCAAGGGCATTTCACCCAACAGGTTATGGGTTTTTGAAAAAGGAGGCAGTGACCTGTTTGTTAATAATTATTGAGCTCTTATTTGCACTCTAAATCATCTCCTTGTCTTTATAATTCCAGGTTTTTGGAATGAACCTCTATTTGTGTCTTTATAAAATAAAGTGTTAGAAATTGACAACTTATCCTGGATATTGGAGAGGGGATAAATGGAAGACAATTTTCTTACCAGGAATTTGGCCCTTAGCTTATTCAATGCCCAGTCAAATGTTCTAACATCTTACTCATAATCTGTTCCAGGACTCATGTACTTATCAGGAGTAGATCTTGGTATATTTTTGCAATTTTAAGTAATTCCACACGTGTCTGACATTTTAATATGATTATAGAGAAACTACTGTTATGGTATGTTAGGAAAACATACTTCTAATCCTCTAGCATTTGGAATTTTGAAAATAGTTCCCATGCTAATCATCGCAGAATCTCGAAATACTAGAAATTTCTCTTTTACTATGAAAGGGGAAAGCAATTCAGTGGATTCCTGAGACTTGGCAAGTTTTAGCTTTCTCAAGCCTTAATTCATAGTTACCCTTAGGTGAGTTTACCCCAAAATTCCATTTCCAATGAACATTTTCAATATGGATATGGAAGTAGTTTATATTAGCTTTCTGCAATAATTGTTATTTTTGTTGTGTGGTAGAGTAATTGTAAAAATGATTACAATTATTTGCTCTCTTTGTATCCATGCCTTTGCAAACCCTCACATCAAGAGATGAAGTCTATTACTTCACCTCTTAAAACTGGGAGGTTTTGTGCCTTCCTTTTGCCAGTAGAATGTGATGAAGTTGTTCTAGTTTCTAGCATAAGCCTCAAGGAGCCTTGAGTGCTTCTCCATGTCATCTTGCTATATGGGTCCCCTGCCACCATAATTTGAACAAGCTGAAGTTTGCTTCTGGATGATGAGAAACACATTATCATGGCACAGATGTCAATCAGCCATCTGTCAGATATGTATGAGGCCAGACAGTCCCTAGCTGACCTGCCAGGTGACCACAGATGCATGAATGAGCCTAGTCCAAGTGATGGGTAGATGTGTGAGCAATAATAATTATTGTTTCAAGCCACTGAATTTTGGGATGCTTTGTTATGTAGCAAGAGAGAATTGATTTATGAGATGCCATTTAAATAGTTTCTTCAGAAGACAAACTATGTCAAGTGTAATCACACAAATTTAGAAACAGGACTTACTGTTTCTTAAAAACCCTATTAAAGACTTGCGGCACTACTGAGAGTCATAGCAACTTCTCCTGATTCTCCTCCATATCTTAGTGCTCTTCATTATCCTGTATGGACTCTTCCTCCATCTAATGGTGTGCTTTCAGTGGCCTCACAGATACTTAGAATGCATTCGAACACCTTAACTTGGCCTACGAGACTCTGTCAGGTCTGGCCCTGCTTATTTCTGCAGCTTTAGTTCTCTCACTGTCTTATACTCTCCAGCCATCCTGAATTTTATTATTTCTATGAAGAAAACATGTTCTTTTTTCCTTCTAGACTTCAAATATTCTGTTCCCTCTTTCTGAAATATTCTTTCATCTCTCCCTTTCTTCTTTTTCCAACTCCTAACTTATATTTTAGATCTCAGCTTAGACCTTTCTTATTGGGAAACTTTCTTGACTCCCAAGTCTGAATTAGTTGCCTCTCCAATGTGCTCCATTTGTGCCGTGTACTCAGTTGCATACTGTACTGTACGGACTGTTTGATCATCTCCCTTACTATACTACATGCATTTTTAGGTCAGAGATAGGGTCTGTCCTATTCCTAGAGGTAACACTAGAATTTATCACAGTATATGGCACATAGAACACACACACACACACACATATATATATATATATATACATGTATGTATTTAATAAATAGTTGAATGTCAGTGTTTCCTTGGGTTTTTCCCTTGCCTACTTCTGGTCATTTATCTTCTCACTGGTGTGGTAGATTATACCCTTCACCAATATCTGCTTCTCCTCCCCTTTGTGAGGAGAGAATTATACTTTCCCTATTAACAGAAGTCAGGTTTTCCCATGTGACTAGCTTGTGCAAAGGAATATGATTGGAACTGATATGTGTCCCTTTGAGGCAGAAGCTTTAACGAGATTGTACTTTGCTACATTCTCATTTTTTTTTTTTTTTCACCATTACAGAAGGCAGTCCTTCGCATAGAGGCTGCTGTATCAACCTGGATTCCAGAATGAAGACATGTTGCACGAGCAAGGAGAAGACCTGTGTTAATATAAGCCACTGAGTCTTTGGAGTTGTTTGTTACTGAAGTATGAAGTAGTCCATTCTGATCAATATGCTCAGAGATCATATCCATGTTTCAACTACCACTTAAGTACTGATGACAATCAGATGCACATCTCTATCCTCATATATTGCTGGTGAAAATGTAAACAGTCACTTAGTGAAATAGTTTAATAGTTTTTTAAGAAGTCAGATATACAGATATCATATGATCCAGCAATTCCACTCCTATGTATTTACCCAACAGAAATCAAAACATATGTTCACACAAAAGCTTTTGCAAATATACATAATAACCAAACAAATAGCCAAATGTCCATCAATATGTAAATGGGTACATAAAATTGGTATATGCATGGAATGGAATACTACTCAGTAATGAAAAAGAATGAACTGCTGATTCATGCTATAATATGGATGAACCTTAAAATCATTATACTAAATGAAATAAGTCAGACACAAACATCTACATTTTGTATGATTCTATTTATATCCAATTTCTAAAATGTGGAGACAAAAAGCAGATGAGTGGCTGCATGGAGCTGGAGGGGTGAGTGTTCTAAAATTGAATTGTAATGACTGAACATCTGTAAAAATTTATGAAAATCTAGCTATACATTTACAATGAGTGAGATTTATGGTTTATAAATTAACTTCAATCAAACTGGAAAAGTACATACCTAGATCCAATTTTTCCCTGTTGTAAATTTAGATCAAACTACCTACTAGATGAAGCCCTGGTGGCACAGTGGTTAAGAGTTATGGCTGCCAACCAAAAGGTAGGCAATTTGAATCCACCAGCCACTTCTTGGAATCCATATTGGGCAGTTCTACTAGATATTTCTACCTAGGTATGCCACAAAGACTTTATGCATCGCCCCAAATTATGTTTCTCAACCATATTGCCTACAGTATTACCATCCAGAAAGTTGCTAAAAACAAAAATGTTTGAGTTCTTGGTAACCACTTGTTCCTTTTTACCTGTGCGCAGTGGTTAAGGGCTCAGCTGGTAACCAAACTTTCGGCAGCTCAAATCCTTCAGCCGTTCCTTGAAAACTATATGGGGCAGTTCTACTTTGTCCTATAGGGTTGCTGTGAGCCGCAATGGACTCAAGGGCAGCAAGTTTGGTATTTTTTGTTTTGTTTTGCTTATGCAAGTTGTCCATAGGAACTATGGATTTTACCTTTTGAATATCTCTTGAACTCATGAACTCCTCTTATTTCTCACCTTCATTCAGTTACCTGCTTACTTCTCTCATCTCCAGCTACTATTCCATATGCTCTTGATTCTAATGTTGAAATATTTGGAAAAACATTCTTTTTTAGTGTTTCCTAGGTTGTCAGAGACTAATGATGTTTTATAACAATGGAAAAAATATGTTTATAGTGTAAGTTATTATATTTACATTATAAGTATACAGTAACAGCTCTTTTCCCCCATATCTGAACAGAAATACATAGTGATAAATTTTGAACCATTCAATACAATTAACTACCTAAAATATTACGAAAAACTAGTCAAGTCCCACAGTAATAGTCATGCTGTATAACCCCAAGTGCTACAAAAGCTCCTTAGGCCTGAAAGGAATGTTTGGAATGGAATGTAGAGCTTCTTTGTTTCAAGGCCTCAGAGTCAGCATGGCCTTAGCATTTAACTTGAATTTCAGTTTCTTCTGAGATGGTGATGAACAGCCCACAGCCTTTGGACCACCTGTAGCCAGCCAAACTTCAAAGTATGGTTTTGAGCTACTTTCAAAGACAGTCTTTCAACTCATTCAAAGCACTAAGTTTAGAGTGGAAAATACCTCTGCAACAAGCTCCTGTACAGAGACTGCAATTAGAGAGTGGGGGTATGGCTCAGGCTTCTCGGTTTGGGGAAGGGGCTGCTGCTCCTTGGGAGGGGTAGGGCTGCCCTCTTACTAAGTCTAGAATAGACTTGCAGCTGGATCAGGACCTTCCCAAGCACTGAGGGACTGTGACCTCTGTGACCTTGGAGAATGTGGTAGCCTTAGTGATGTGTGGGTTTTGTTATTAAAATATTAGCTTTTAGGTTTTCTGTTGTATTGTACTATTTTAAAGGGTTGAAATATCTATATATGTATGTGTGCGCATGTGTGTGTGTTTAATAACACTGTTTTGGTATTTAAAAATATCTGAAATATGAATCACTTTGACATCTTGAGACATATTTGGGGTTATACATTGCATTAAAATTTTGTTTTCAACTAAGGTACACTCAGAAAAGATTCTGAGCACATTTCTCACTTGTTAAAAACCCTTAGGAGAGGTCTCATTTACTAAGTATTAAGGAGGTTAAGCATGTTTTTTACTTAATGTTTCCAGTCATTTGATCTAGTTTGGGCTTTTATCTTTTGCTGAGGTTCCTTCTGGTCAAGTGTTTGCAGCATAGGGTAGGGCTAAGAAAAATGACAGAAAAATGAGGAGATTGTGAAGAGGGGATATCGTCGTTGTTGTGTGCCTTCCAGTGGATTCTGACTCATGTTGTTTTGTACCGTCAGATTAATCTAGACTTAGCAACCTTATAGGACAGAGTACAACTGCTCCATAGAGTTTCCTAGGCTGAAATCTTTATAAGAGCAGATCGCCAGGTCTTTTCTTCTGCTGAGCCAATAGTGGGTTCAAACCATCTGCCTTCTGGTTAGCAGCCGAACACTTAACCATTGAGCCACCAGGGCTTCTAGAGGGGATTTTAGAAGAGGAGAAAGGGTGAGAGTGCTCCCAGGCCAAGTGTTTAGCCTTTCTGAAGCCTAACCATGCCGCCCTTGGGCTAAATTCCAGCCCCTCTCCTCCCCTCCTCTCTTCTTTATCTCCCTCAGAGCGTTATACATTCTCCTCTCCTAGGGTAATTTATTTTAATCAGGACCTTCTCCCCCAGACATTCTACCTGGACAGACTCAATCATAAAGAACGGAAGAAATTCAGGCCTGAACTCTGGCTCTCTCTCAGGTGGAACAGAATCTGAGGACAACGTGGGGACAAGACTTCTCATTTTAATAAAATATAAGTAAATGTCATGCAATAAACAAAACAAAAATCAAGCAAGTAACACTATCTGAGTTACTTGGGTTACCCCGCCCTGGTCAGCTCAGTCAAAGGATCCTACAACCAGAGAGGGAGAGATTGGAGAAGATGGCAGATTTTATTGGCTCTTAGCACAGTGCCTGATTCCCCAAAATGCCCTCAGGAAACATTGCTTTAGAGAGCAAATCCTATCACCTATCTGTGCCTGATTTCTCTCATCTTAAGTTGGTAATAATAAGACTACAGGTCTTATAAGGAGTCCTGGCAGTGCAATGGTTAAGCGCTTGGCTGCTAACGAAAAGGTCAGCTGTTTGAACTCACCAGCAGCTCTGAAACAGAAAAGGCCTGGTGATAAGCTCCTGTAAAGACTACAGCCTAGGAAATCCTATGGGGCATTTCTACTCCTATAGGGTCGCTATTTGTCAGAATCAACTTGACAGCACATCACAACAACAATCTTATGGAGTTGTTTGGAAAATGGAATGAGATAATGCATAAATACTAAAATTCTGTATACATAAAAGTGCTAACAGTTTAGAAAGCTCCCTCCATGTTGTTTCTTCTCAAATATTCCCACACTGAAACATCTTCGTGTGGAAAAGATAGAAATTTTTTTATTTACATTTTTATTTAATAAAATAGATTTTATAAGTTTAAAAATATTTTACAGGGGATTCAGTAAGGCTATTTTTATTTTGACTGAAAAAAAATGTGATCTTAGGAATATTTTTATTTTTCTAAATAATACCTCAAAAAAATTACCCAAATGGTTTTAGAGAACAAAGCTCCTAACTCTGATACATTTATTCAACAAATATTTACTGAAATTCTACCATGTGTCAGGCATAAAATCATGTTCTTAGCAAACAGAACAAATGCTGCCCTGTCCTGTGCCATCTTCACAGTCATTGGTATGCTTGAGTGCATTGCTGTGGTCACTGTGTATCCTGAGTATCTTCCAACCCAGCAGGCTCATCTTCCAGCACTATACAGACAATATTCTGTTGTGATCCATAGGGTTTTCTTTCACTGATTTTTGGAAGTAGATCACCAGGCCTTTCTTCCTAGTCTTAGTCTGGAAGCTCCGCTGAAATCTGTCCACTCTGGGTGGCCCTGCTGGTATTTGGATTACTGGTGTCATAGATTCCAGCATTACAACACGTTGTTGTTGTTATTAGGTGTCATTGAGGTGGTTCCGAATCACAGCAGCCCCATGTACAACAGAATGAAACACTGCCTGGTCCTGTGCCATCCTCACAATCGTTGTTATGCTTGAGCCCATTGATGTAGCCATTGTAGTCAGTCCATCTTGTTGAGGGTCTTCCTCTTTTTCAATGACCCTCTACTTTACCAAGCATGATGTCCTTCTCCAGGGACTGATCTCTCCTGATAACATGTCCAAAGTATGTGAGATGAAGTCTTGCCATCCTTGTTTCTAAGGAGCATTCTGGGTGTACTTCCTCCAAGATAGATTCCTTTGTTCTTTTGGCAGTTCGATATTCTTCACCAACACCACAATTCAAAGGCATCGATTTTTCTTTGGTCTTTATTCATCATCCAGCTTTTGCATGCATATTAGGCTATTGAAAACACCATGGCTTGGGTCAGGTGCACTTTTAGTCTTTAAGTGCTTTTTAACACTTTTAAAGAGATCTTTTGCAGCAAATTTGCCCAGTGCAATGGGTTGTTTGATTTCTTGGCTGCTGCTTCCATGGGTGCTGTCATGGATTGAATTGTGTCCCCCCAAAATATCTGTCAGCTTGCCTAGGCCATGATTCCCCGTTTTGTGTGATTGTCCACCATTTTGATGCTGTTTCCCTATGTGTTGTAAATCCTGTCTTTAAGATGCTAATGAGATGGGATTAGTGGAAGTTATGTTAATGAGGCAGAACTCGATCTACAAAATTAGATTGTGTTTTATATCTCTTTTGAGATATAAAAGACAGAAACCAGCAGAGAGACCGGGGACTTCATTCTACCAAGAAACAAGAGCCAGGAGAATAGCGAGTCCTGTAGGCCTGGGGTCCTTGTGCTGAGAAACTCCTTGACCAAGGAAGATTGATGACAAGGACTGTCCTCCAGATCCACAGAGACAGAAAGCCTTCCCCTGGAGCCGACACCCTGAACTTTGACTTCTAGCCTCCTAGACTGTCAGGGAATAAATTTCTCTTTGTTAAAGGCATCCACTTGTGGTATTTCTGTTTTGGCAGCACTAGATATTTCAGACAGGTGTTGATTGTGGGTCCAATGAAATGATATCCTTGACAACTTCAACCTTTTCTCCATTTATCATGATGTTGCTTATTGCTCCAGTTGTGAAGATTTTTGTTTTCTTTCTGTTGAGGTGTAATCCGTACTGAAGGCTGTTGTCCTTGATCTTCATCAGTAAGTGCTTCAAGTCTTCTTCACTTTCAGCAAGCAAGGTTCTGTCATCTACATAATGCAGGTTGTTAATGAGTCTTCCTCCAATCCTGATGCCACATTCTTCTTCACATAGCCCAGCTTCTTGGATTACTTGCTCAGCATACAGATTGAATAAGTATCGTGAAAGGATACAACCCTGATGCACACCTTTCCTGACTTTAAACCATACAGTATCCCCTAGTTCTATGCTAATGACTGCCTCTTGATCTATGTACAGGTTCCTCATGGGCATAATTAAGTGTTCTGGAATTTCCATCCTTTGTAATGTTATTCATAATTTGTTATGATCCACATAGTTGAATGCCTTTGCATAGTCAATAAAACACAGGTAAACATTTTTCTGGTATTCTCTGCTTTTAGGCAAGATCCACCTGACGTCAGCAATGTTATCCCTGGTTCCATGAGATGTCATAAATAACGACAGGGGATATATAAATAATGACACAGAAGGAGCCACAATACAACAAACTGACAGATGGGTGGTATACATTTTTTTCCTATAGTTACTCAAATGGTAATTTAAAAAATACTCTGGAAAAAACCTTCTCCCAGGATTTTTTACCTGACATAAGTGCTCATGTGTACTCATAAATGATGTCTACCATCCCATTCAATTCCAACTTTTCTCCTTGGCCTATTTTTCTAGGTTCTCTCAGCCACTTAGGTTATTGCCTCTTTCTCCATCACATTTAGTGCAGGCTTTTGTCTTTCCAGGTTACAAACTTGTCTTCTCTTTGCTACTATCTTGATTTTCAACAATAGGAAATTCAGCAATTAATTTCCCTCTTGGCTATATTGAGTCCCCGTCCTTTGGAGTGCTAATATATGACATAAAACGGAGCTAAAGTCATTATGGAATTGTAATGTTCAGTTGGTGGTTATGGGAGAGTTAAAGCAGTTTCTCAGTTACTTTTCTTGTAAGCCAGGGAAAATAAATGAAAAAAATTTTTTTTCTTTTTACTCTGAAAACAAACATCATTTTGAAAAATTCCAGTAAAGACACAGATGCAAGCCTGTTTTATTCTGAAATAAAAATAAATCCTATCTCAAACTACTTTTGTAAAGGCTTGAATTATAAGCAATTTGATGTCACATTTAAATTTTGTTGAACACTCCAGAAATTTTTTTTTCATTTCCCCTTTTTATTGTAATTGACTCTCAGACTAGTTATTTTAATTTGTTTCCATAAACATTAGGGAACTCCAAAGTTGCAGTGCTTCTTGGATGGCAGGTTTTTTCCAGGAGAATCAAAGCTAAAGTCACATCCTGTTCCTCTTAAAAATACGCTAGGATTCGGGGACCCCTTCAGGAGAAAAAGGCTTCTTTTGAAAAGACACGTAAAAAATAAACAACAGCAGATCTCTCATCGAAATTTGGTTTTGAGCAAAATTGCATTTTACTTTTTGATTTGCACAACTGAGTTTATTTCTACTTTTACAGAAAGAAGTATTTTTGCCCAGAATATGTAATATAGGCATAATTTTAAAAAGTTTTAAAGAGTTTATTTTGAAATACTTAAGGTATATGAAAATATGTAAAGAAATTTTGTCCTTTGTATTATTCCATTAAGAATTTACAACAAATGTACTTCATTCTAAAGTCATTTGATGCAAATCTTTGTTCATATGATTATGTCACTAATGACACAATTCATTTTTTTGTCTGTCTCCAATTTTTATGGATTGCTTTATTTATTTATTTAATTCTACTTTTTTGAATATGTTTAAAGCATTCTTATGATTCCAAAGTCAAACTATACAACAAGGTATATTCAAGGAAGTCTAACTCCATCCTTCTCTCCATCCCTCTCTTGTACTATAAGTTGTCATTTTTATTAGTTTTTCATTTGTCCAGTGATTCTTTTTGTAAATATAAACAAATGCACATATCTGTTTGAATTTCCCTCCTTTATTATGGGAAAGAGTAGCATACATAGCATACATACATTAGTATGTTCTCTACTTTGCTTTACTCACTAAACATAAAAAAAACAAACAAAAAACAAACCCAGTGCCGTCGAGTCGATTCTGACTCATAGCGACCCTATAAGACAAACTAGAACTGCCCCATACAGTTTCCAAGGAGCGCCTGGCGGATTTGAACTGCCGACCCTTTGGTTAGCAGCCATAGCACTAAACATATACATATACCTTCAAAATCACTTCAGATCAGAATATCGAGATATTCCTCCTTTTTAAGGCTGCATAGTTCTTTATTTTAAGAATGTTGTATAGATTATTTAACGATTTCTCTATTTACAGGCAACTTGATGGTGCAGTGGTTAAGAGCTCCAGCTGCTAACCAAAAGGCTGGCAGTTGGAATCTGCCAGCTGCTCCTCGGAAACCCTGTGGGGCAGTTGTACTCTGTCTTATAGGGTCGCTATAAGTCGGGATGGGCTCAATGGCAATGGACTTGTTTTTTGTTTGGGTTATTTCCAATATTTTGCTATTATAAATAATGACACAAATATGTCGATTCACTTGACATCTTACATTTTTGTCAGTTATCTTTGGGACAGATTTCTAAAAATTATAAAGCCAAAGATTAAATATATATGTAGTTTTATTAGTTATTGGCAAATTTTTTTCATAGGGATCACATACCATTTTATGTTTTCATCAACAAATAATTAAAGTGTCTCCCACAATTAATCAAAAGAGGAAAATTTCAAATTTTTGTATTTTTACCAATTTTGCTAATTTCATAGGTGGGAAATGGTATTTCACCATAGATTTCCATCTTTTTAGGTCTATTCTATTTACACTTTTATATTTAAAGTGAAATTCTTCTAGGTAGCTGTAAGAATTGCATGGGGGTAATGTCTGACCTCTTTCAACCCCAAAAGGGGGAAGGAGAACCAAGATCAACAGTGAAAGGCTGACTCCCATGAGGTAGAGGCCAGACAAGCCTCTTCTCTTTGCCATCTTTACTAATTCTGACACCAGTCATCTCTCACATAGCACTCGCTACTTACCTGCTGGATTCGATAATTCATTGCAATGGCCACACAGAACTCAAAGACCATACTCACAATTATGGGATTTATTAGGGAAGTAACAGTTACAATTCAGGCTCAGGAACACTCAAGATACTGTTCTTCCATCAGGATAACCTCTTCCCAGTCTTTCTCACAGGCATTCTTCTCCCTAGCCCTCAGTTTCTATCCAAAGGCACTCGGCTTACTCTTTCTGTGAGCTGGGAAGCCCACTACACTGTTTCCTGCTGCCGGGTCTCTGCTGCTGGGTCTCATCCTCTCTGCTCTGGAACTGACTCTCTTTTAAGGCAAAACTGACCAATTCTCTTAGTAGGCTACAGTTACCCTATCACACAATCACCTGGGTGGGAGTTACAAGACCATGGCTAGAAAGGCCATACAAAAAAGTAATTAATCACATAGCCGTAGCATATAGTTAGGTTTTACTTCTGTGCAATCTTATAATCTGTCTTTAATTGAGGTGTTTAGATCATTAACATTTGATGTGATTACTGATATGATTGAGTTAAAAATCTAAAATCTTGCTTTTTATTTTGTATTTGCTCTTTCTGTTCTTTGTTCCCCTTTCCCTATTTTTTGAATCTCTTTTGAATTAATTGAGTTGTTCCTTTTTTAGTGTTTTTGTTGGTTTATTAGCTACTCTCTGGCTCCCTTTAACTTCAAGTCCTTCTGATGGACACTGACTTGTCCGGTCTCCATGCATCCAACAGCAAACCACTTGCTTGAAATTCAGAAAGCAAAACTGTCATTTTATTTTATTTTTTATTCTTCAGGTCCTGCCTTCAAATGCAAATCTCTAGTTCTTTTTTTTAGTTCTCTCAGCAGTTCTGGGTGGTTCTGCAGGTCTGTTCAAATGAAAATCTGGGTGGGGCTCAGGTTTTCAACCTAACACCCCCGCCCCCCCCCACACACAGAGGACTACTGCATTCAAACAGCTTGTGTTTCCCTCAGGCAAATCCTAGATTTCCTTCAGCATATTCAATCAGATATTGGCTAAAGGTGGGGTTATGCGTTCTCTGTAATATATAATACCCAATATTCATTTATATTATTCATTTAGGTCTGCTTTGCAACACTAGGTAGGTGAAACATTCAATATCCATAGTACATTCGTTTAAACACATAATCCTAAACATACAAGCCTTTTAAAAACATTCGGTTTTGTCTTCTCTCCTCTACCCCTTGACTACCTTCCCATTCATATGCATATGGAACTCTGGCTGGGTGGAGCCAGTGGAACCTGGCCCTCTATCAATCATCATGCTTATCTGGCCTGACTTTTGCCCCAGGCCACTCCAGGTGGGGTTTCTCTCCCCTCAGCTGCAGTATAGCCTTCCCTTCAGCCATTACAGGCAACGACAACCAAAGTACCTATCTAAGAATCAAAAGTTTCACTTCCCAAGTCCCTTTGTTCTTCCTCTCACAAAGTCATATGCTTTCATAAAGAATCCTACTTGTCTTAGTTATGTAGTGCTGCTATAACAGAAATAACTCAAGTGGATGCTTTAAGAAAGAGAAATTTATTTTTTTACAGTAAAGTCCGCTAAAAGTACAAATTTAGGGTGTCAGCTCTGGAGGGAGGGTTTCCCTCTCTGTAGGCCTTCTCATCAATCTTCCTTCAGACTAGGAGCTTCTCTGTGCAGGGATCTCGGGTCCAAAGGGCACATTCTGCTCCCCTAGTATGAGATCCTCCCTCTCTGCTCCCTTCCCTTTCCTCTTTTATCTCTTGAGAGATAAAAGGTGGTGCAGGCCACACCCCAGGGAAGCTCTTTACATTGGATCAGGGATATGACTTAAGTAAGGGTGTTGTAATCCCACCTTAATCCTCTTTAACATAAAATTACAATCACAAAATGAAGGACAAACACACAATACTGGGAATCATGGCCCAGCCAAATTGTTACACATATTTTGGGGGGGACATAATTCTATCCATGACACTGCTTCTGACGCCAACTGTAAAAACGGTGTGGGGAATCTTCTGTTCTGCCTCAAGGATGGCTTACCTCAAGCCTAGCAAGATGGCAAAATTGGCCAATCCCTTTGGTGGGCCACGATTACCATATTTGCACAGTCCTGCCTGATCAGTTGGGTGCGTGTTACAAGACATGGGTAGAAAAAAAAAAAGTGAACTATGCTCCACACTAATCTCTTAATCTTATCCAGTGTATTTTTCATCTCAGACGTTAGAGTTTTTATCTGTAGAAGTTAGATCTGGGATATATATATATATACATACACACACCCAACCCCCCAGTGCCATTGAGTCGATTCTATATATATGTCATTTTTGGTTGACTTCTTTTTATTTTCATTATGAGAATATTTTCTGCTTCTTTTCATGATTGTAATAGTACATTGCAGGCCAGACTTAATTAATGTTATCTTGTTGAGTAATGGATATATATTTTTTATACCTATATTTTTGAGCTTCATTTTGGAATGTAGTTTAGTTACTTGGAAATAATTTAATCCTTTTGGTACTGTTACCAATTGCCAATCTGACACAAAGGGTCCTCGTCTTTTCCCGAGTAAGAATACATGTGAAAGACGAACTTTATCTTCGGCAAGCTTTATTTTGCTTGAGTCAAGCAAAAGGAGTCAGCAGGGGACTAAGCCTCTCCAAAAGACTGACTCGAAAAGGAAACAAACATAGGGCTTATATGGGTTCGGTGAAGACAACAGAGTAATGGATATTTAGTGGGCTTCTTTCAAGGGGTAGGTACTTCTCAGAATGGCAGTGCGGGTTAATTAGGTTATGCACCCATCTGGAATCCAAGATGGAGCCCGCTGATGTTCAAGATGGAGTCCTCTCGGCAGCCCTTGGCATCACTTATTATGGGATATTGCTCAAGTGCTCTGATCTTTGGGACTACATCACCATCTTCAGAGGGCTAAGGAAGGTTAAACAGTGGTCATGCTTTGTTCTTCTGAGCTTTGGGGAGCCTGTAAAGGGGGAAGGGATTAGAAAAACTCTAAGAAGGAGATAGTAGTTCAGGGGTTTTTTCAGCCTTATCTCATGTTGACAGGGTGTGGTTCCTGTTTACCCAACTTCTAGATGGTAATCTTTTAACAGCTCTTTTGTTCTGCCAGCACAGTTAACCTTATCTGTCTTAGTACATGTTCTGAATCTTTTTAGGCAAGAGCAGAACAACATTTAGTCTATGGCTAGTTTTGCCCCACTACTAAGGAGAAATCTTCCTGAGTATTTTACCTGATGACCTGTGAATTAAAGTATTTTCCACTCTGGCTTGTGAAAACAGGAACTCTTCCTGGTCCTGTGTAATCACCAAGAATTCCTACTTTTAATTCCTGGTCTTGGATCGTTTTCTCTATCACTCAAGGGGGACTCCTCAGTTTTGCAAGATTTTAATTTGTGGTAATCTTAAGAGTCATGGGTTTAGAACCCTCTTTTGTTTTTTTTGCATTTTCTTCTTCCAATCATTTTGGGTCTCTCCTTTCCTGAAAGAATTTTAATTTTTTATCTTAAATTTTTACGAACTGTGTGAGTAGTATAAATTCAAACACTGAACCCTCATGAAGTAGGCTTATGATTATAAATTCTCAGGGAAAAACCTTTTTTTTTTTTTTTAAACCATGACCCAAGGATTTAGAGAGATAGTTTCCTGTGATCTTTAATGTTCTTTCATCTATTTCTTTAGAAGAAGGTCTTTTCTCCTGAACCACAGAATCAAATGAATTTCCTTCTCTCCTTCTAATTGGAAAAAACAAATAAGCTCAGAAAACCTATAATTTCAACGGTACTTTTGTTTACCAACAAACAGTGGACTCACATGAAAGATTATGCATATTTGAAAAGGAAACAGAAAGTTTAAAAGATATTACTGATAGCTGTTATAGGAGTATCATTATCTGGCTTACCACCACTCATTTGTCAATTTGTCATACTGTGGTGGCTTTCATGTTGCTGTGATGCTGGGAGCTATGCCACTGGCATTTCAAAAACCAGCAGGGTCCCCCATCATTGACAGGTTTCAGCTGAGCTCCCAGACTAAGACAGACTAGGATGAAGGACCTGGCAATCTATTTCTAAAAAAATTGGACAGTGAAAACCTTATGAATAGCAGTGGAATATTGTCTGATATAGTGTTGGAGAATGAACCTCTCAGGTTGGAAGGCACTAAAATATGATTTGGGAAGAGCTGCCTCCTCAAAGTAGAGTAGACCTTAATGACATGGGTAGAGTAAAGCTTTTGGGACCTTCATTTGCTGATGTGGATGACTCAAAATGAGAAGAAACAGCTGCAAGCATCCACTAATAATTGGAATGTGGAATGGATGAAGTATGAATCTAGGAAAATTGGAAGTCATCAAAAATGAAATGGAACACTTGAAGATAGCTATTCTAGGCATTAGTGAGCTGAAATGAACTGGTATTGACTGCTTTGAATCATATGGTCTGCTATGCTGGGAATGACAACTTGAAGAAGAACAGTGTCACATTAATCAAAAAAAGAGTATTTCAAGATATATTCTGAAGTACAACACTGTGAGTGATAGGATAATATCCATATGCCCACAAGGTGACCATTATTCAAATTTATGCACCAACCACTAATGCCAAAGATGAGGAAATTGAAGATTTTTATCAATTTTTGCAGTCTGAAATTGATCAAACAGGCAATCAAGATGCACTGATAATTACTGGTGATTGGAATGTGGAAGTTGGAAGTTGGAAGAAGGATCAGTAGTTGGAAAATATGGCCTTGGTGATAGAAGTGACCTGGAGATCAAATGACAGAATTTTGCAAGAGCAATAACCTATTCATTGGAAATACCTCTTCAACAACATCAACAGTGACTATACCCATGGACTCACTAGATGGAATACATGTGAATCGAATTGACTGTATCTGTGAAAAGAGATGGTGGAAAAGCTTGGTATCATCAGTGATAATAAGGCTTGGGGTCAGCTATGGAACAGACCATCAATTGCTCATATACCACTTTGAGTTGAAGCTGAAGAAAATTAGAACAAGTCCACAAGAGCCAAAGCATGACCTTGACTACATCCCACTTGAATTTAGAGACAATCTCGAGAATAGATTTGACACACTGAACACTAATGACAGCAGACCAGATGAATTGTGGGATGACATCAAGGGCATCATACATGAAAAAAGGAAAAGGTTATTTAAAAGACAGGAAAGAAAGAAAAGACCAAAAAGGATGTCACAAGAGACTCTGAAACTTGCTCTTGAAAGTAGAGTAGCTAAAACAAAGGGAAGAAATGATGAAGTAAAAGGGCTTAACGAAAGAGTTCAAAAGGCAGCTAGAGAAGACAAAAGAAAGTAGTATAAAGAAATGTACAAAGACCTGGAGTTAGAAAACCAAAAGACAATAATGAACTAGGCATCTCAATGTTAAAGGACTGAAGAAAATATTCAAGTCTTGAGTTGCAATATTGAAGGAATCAATGGGCAAAATATTGAATGATATAGGAAGCATCTAAAGAAGATGGAAGGAATACACAAAGTCACTGTACAAAAAAAGAACTGGTCTGTGTTCAACCATTTCGGGAGGTAGCATATACTCAGGAACTGATGGTGCTGAAGGAAGAGGTCCAAGCTGCACTGAAGGCATTGGCAAAAAAACAAGGCTTCAGGAATTGACAGAATATCAACTGAGATGTTTCAACAAATAGATGCAATGCTGGAAGTGCTCTTTTGTCAACACCATGATATTTAGAAGACAGCTACCTGGCCATTTAACTGGAAGAGATCTATTCCAAAGAATGCCCATTCCAAAGAAAGCTAATCCAACAGATTGGGGAAATTATCAAACAATATCATTAATATCATGCTCAAGTGAAATTTTGCTAAAGATAATTAAAAAATGGTAGCAGCAGTACATCAATAAGGAACTGCCAGAAATTCAAGCCAGATTCAGAAGAGGATGTGGAATAAGGGATATCACTGCTAACGTCAGATAGATCTTGTCTAAAAGCAGAGACTACCAGAAAGATGTTTACCTATGTTTCATTGACTATGCAAAGTCATTCAACTGTGTGGATCATAACAAATTATGCTTATTATTGCAAAGAATGGGAATTCCAGAACACTTAATTGTGCTCATGAGGAACCTGTACATAGGTCACGAGGCAGTCATTCGAACAGAATGTCTTAGTCATCTAGTGCTGCTATAACAGAAATACCACAAGTGGATGGTTTTAACAAAGAGAAATTTATTTTCTCACAGTCATGTAGGCTAAAAGTCCAAATGCATGGTGTCAGTTCTAGGGGAATGCTTTCTCTCTCTGGAGGAAGGTCTTTCTTATCAATCTTCCCCTGGACTAGGAGCTTCTCAGATGCAGAAACACTGGATCCAAAGGAGGTGCTCTGCTCCTGGTGCTGCTTTCTTGGTGGTAGGAGGCCCCCACCTCTTTGCTTGCTTCCTTTTCCTTCTACCTCCTGAGAGATAAAAGGTAGTGCAGACCACACCCCAGAGAAACTCCCTTCACACTGGATTGGGGAGGTGACCTGAGTAAGGTTGGTGTTACAATCCCACCCCAATCCTCCCAACATAAAATTGCAATCACAAAATGGAAGACAACCACACAATACTAGGAAGCATGGCCTAACCAAATTGACACATATTTTTGGGGGGACACAATTCAATCCATGACACACAACAAGGGGATTCTGTGTGGTTTAAAATTAGGAAAGTTATGTGTCGGGATTGTATCCTTTCCCCATACTTATTCAATACTATATGTGGAGCAAATGATCCGAGAAGCTGGACTATATGAAGAAGAATGGGCATAAGGATTGGAGGGAGACTCATTAACAACCTGTGTTACGCAGATGACATAACCTTGTTTGCTCAAAGTCAAGAGGACTTGAAGCACTTACTGACGAAGATCAAAGACTATAGTCTTCGGTATGGAGTACACTTCAACATAAAACAACAATCCTCAAAACTGGACCAATAAACAACATCATGACAAATGGAGTAAGAATGAGATTGTCAAGGATTTCATTTTACTTGGATCCAAAATCAATGCCTATAGAAGCAGCAGTCAAAAAAGCAAAGGATGTATTGCATTGGAAAATCTGCTTCAAAAGACCTCTTTCAAGTCTTAAAAAGCAAAGATGTCACTTTGAGGACTAAGTTGCACCTGACCCAAGCCATGGTATTTTCCATCACCTCATATGCATGTGAAAGGTGGACAATGAATAAGGAAAACCAAAGTAGAATTGATACCTTTCAACTATGGTGTTGGCAAAGCATGTTTTATATATCACTGAATGCCAAAAGAATGAACAAATCTATCTTGGAAGAAGTACAGCCAGAATGCTCCTTAGAAGAAAGAATGGTTAGGCTTTGTCTCATGTACTTTCGACATGCTATCAGGAGGGACCAGTCCCTGGAGAAGAACATCATGTTTGGTAAAGTAGAGGGTCAGAGAAAAAGAGGAAAATCATCGACAAAGTGGATTGACACAGTGGCTGTGACAGTGGGCTCAAGAATGGCAAGATTATGTGGATGGGATATAACCAGACAGTGTTTCCTTCTGTTGTGCATAGGACCTCTATAATTAGGAATTGACTTGACAGGAGTTAATAACAACAACAATCTGGCTTAAGAAATAGCAAACTTTGTTAAATTACGGGATTAGCAAGAGCTGCTGCTGTATACTTATTTACCCAATTATATAGGAGAGGGATTTCAAAGTGATGTTGATTTTAAATAATGCTTCTGGCCATCCTAGGGAGTTTGGCTTGTACCTAAAGTTTTCCGAAGTTGTCTTTTTCTCTCTCTTTACTACAAATTCTAGAACAAAGGGGATTTAAGGGAATTTTCAAATACACTTTTAAATATGTGATTTTGATATAGCTGGTGACTTAAGACACATTTGCTCTCACCACAAAAAGAAATCACTACACTATTAGTGGGAAATAAGTTGATAGTCCTCCCATGAGTCTGTCAGTATGTCATTCTGTGCGGGCTTGTGTGTTGCTGTGGTGTTGGAAGCTATGCCATTGGTATTCAAATACTAACAGGGTCATCCATGATGGACAAGTTTCAGCTGAGCCTCCAAAGTAAGGCAGACTAGGAAGAAGAACCTGGCAGTCTACTTCGGAAAAGGATTAGCCAGTGAAAACCTTATGAATAGCATCTGAGCATTGTCTGATACAGTGCCAGAAGATGAACCCTCAGGCTGGAAGGCACTCAAAATACTACTGGGGAAGAGCTGCCTCCTCAAAGTAGAGATGACCTTAATGATGTGGATGTAGTCAATCTTTCAGGACCTTCATTTGCTGATGTGGCATGACTCAAAATGAGAAGAAACAGCTGCAAACATCCATTAACAATCGGAACCTGGGATGTACAAAGTATAAATCTAGGAAAATTGAAAATCATAAAAAATAAAATGGAACGCATAAAGATTGATATCCTAGGCATTATTGAGCTGAAAAGGACTGCTATCGGTCATTTGGAATTGGAAAATCATATGGTCTACTATGTGGGGAATGACAAATTGAAAAGGAATGGTGTTGCATTCATCTTCAAACAGAACATTTCAAGATCTATCCTGAAGTACAACACTGTCAGTGATAGGATAATATCCAAGTGCCTACAAGGAAGACCAGTTAATACGACTACTATTCAAACTTACACATTAACCACTAATGCCAAAGATGAAGAAATTGAAGATTTTTACCAACTTCTACAGTATGAAATTGATCTAACATGCAATCAGGTGTACTGATAATTATTGGTGATTGGAATACGAAAGTTGGAAACAGAGAAGAAGGAAAGGTAGTTGGAAAATTCAGCCTTAGTGACAGAAACAATGCCAGAGATCACATGATTGAATTTGCCAAGACCAACGACTTCTTCATTGCAAATACCTATTTTCACCAACATAAACAGCGACTATACGCATAGACCTTGCCAGATGGAATACACAGGAATCAAACTGACTACATTTGTGGAAAAAGATGATGGAAAAGCTCAATATGACCAGTCAGAACAAAGCCAGAGGCCAACTGTGGATCAGAGCATCAATTACTCATATGCAAATTCAAGTTGAAACTGGAAAAAATTAGAAAAAGTCCACCAGAGCCAAAGTATCCCACTTGAATTTAGACAACATCTCAAGAATAGATTTGACACGTTGAATACAAATGACCAAACACCAGAAAAGTTGTGGAATGACATCAAGGACATCATACATGAAGAAAGCAAGAGGTCATTAAAAAGACAGGAGAAAAAGAAAATACCTAAATGGATGTGAGAAGAGACTCTGAAACTTGCTCTTGAACATCAAACATCTAAAGCAAAAGGAAAAAATGGTGAAGTAAAAGAGCTAAACAGAAGATTTTGAAAGGCAGCTAGAGAAGAGAAAGTAAAGTAACATGATGACATGTACACAGAGCTGGAGATAGAAAACAAAAAGGGAAGAGCAGGCTCAGCATTTCTCCAGCTGAAAGAACTGAAGAAAAAATTCAAGCCTCAAATTGCAGTACTGAAGGATTCTATGGGGAAAACATTAAATGACAGGAAGCATCAAAAGAAGATGGAAGGAATACACAGAGTAACTATACCAAAAAGAATTGGTTGATGTTCAGTCATTTCAGGAGGTAACATATGATCAGGAACCAATGGTACTGAAGGAAGAAGTCCAAGCTGCACTGAAGGCATTGGCAAGAAACAAGGCTCCAGGAATTGAGGGAATATCAACTGAGATGTTTCAACAAACAGATGTAGCTCTGGAAGTGCTCATGTGTCTACGTCAAGAAATTTGGAAGATAGTTACCTGGCCAACAGACCGGAAGAGAGATGTATATTTATGCTGATCCCCCAAAAAGTGTTCCAACTGGATGTGAAAATTATCTAACAATATCATCGATATCACACACAAGCTAAATTTTGCTGAAGATCATTCATAAGTGTCTGCAGAAGTATATTGATGGAACCACCAGAAGTTCAAGCCAGATTTAGAAGAGGATGCAGAACCAAGGATATCATTACGGATGTCAGATGGATCCTGGCTGAAAGTAGAGAATACCAGAAAGACATTTACCTATGTTTTATTGACTATGCTAAGGCATTCAACCGTGTGGGTCATAACAAATTATGGATAATGTTGCAGAGAATGGGAATTCTAGAACAGCTAATTGTGCTCATGAGAAATCTGTAGATGGATCAAGAGGCAGTTGTTCGAACAGAACAAGGGGATACTGAATGATTTAAAGTCAGGAAAGGTGTGTGTCAAGGTTGTATTCTTTCACCATACTTATTCAATCTGTTTGCTTAGCAAATAATCCAAGAAACTGGACAATATGAAGAAGAAAGGGGCATAAGGATTGGAGGAAGACTCATTAATAACACAACTTTGCTTGCTGAAAGTGAAGAAGACTTGAAGCACTTACTGATGAAGATCAAAGACCACAGTTCTCAGTATGGATTACACCTCAACATAAAGAAAACAAAAATCTTCACAACTGGACTAATAAACAACATCATGATAAACGGAGAAAAGATTGAGGTTGTCAAGGATTTCATTTTACTAGGATCAACACCCATGCAAGCAGCAGTCAAAAAGTCAAAAGATGCAAAGCATTGGGCAAATTGGCTACAAGAAATTTCTTTAAAGTGTTAAAAAGCAAAGATGTCACCTTGAGGACTAAAGTGCACCTGAACCAAACCATGCTGGTTTCAATCACTTCATATGCATATGAAAGCTGGACAATGAATAAGGAGGGCCAAAGAAGAATGAACACCTTTGAATTATGGTGTTGGTGAAGAATATTGTATATACCATGGACTGCCAAAAGAATAAACAAATTTTTCTTGGAAGAAGTACAACCAGAATGCTCCTTGGAAGCAAGGATGGCAAGAATGCCTCTCACATACTTTGGACATGTTGTCGGGAGGGATCAGTCCCTGGAGAAGGACATCAGGCTTGGTAAAGGAGAGGGTCAGCGAAAAAGAGGAAGACTCTTAACGAGATGGATTGACACAGTGGCTGCCACGATGAGCTCAAGCATAGCAACAATTGTGAGGATGGTGCAGGACTGGACAGTGTTTCTTTCTGTTGTCCCTAGGGTTGCTATGAGTTGGAACCAACTTGACCACACCTAACAATAACAATAACAATGACAAGTTGGTATTCTAGAAAGCCTGGTTGTTAATTCTTTGTGCTTCATGGTTTTCTTTTTTATTACTGTAGTTCTGAAATTCGAATGGCCAGATCATTCAGGAGCAACCATTCTCTGAGCAAAATTCACAGACCCCAAGCTCACAAGAAGATAATGTGTGAGGCAGAGCCAATATGGCACTATAGACAGAAACACTGGAGTCCCTCCATAGCAAAGACATGAAAAACTAAGTAAATCAGAGACAAATGTCAATCTTGAAACCTTAAACTTCAAATGAAGAGATAAAGATCTTAACTAAGCACCAAATGGAATAAGAAATTGACAGAGAACAGAGAACGGGGAGAGATACGGAGTGGAAGTCCCGTATCAGCTAATGCAGCATGGATTCATCATCTTGGATTCCTGTCAGAAAGCAGTTTCATGGACTCCAAGCAGGAGACAGAGCACCCAATAACCAGCGATACAAGCTTTCCCACCCTCCACCCTTCTTCCTGCTTCTAGGCCTCTGCCACATCCCAGCAGGCTGTGGTCATTCAGCCAGGAAGCGCTGGCTCAGTGCTGCTTGGGTTCACCCTGCCCACACAGGCTGGCTTGTTCAGTGCCATATCTTTGTTGCTGGCATTGATTTTCTTTTTTGGCTTCTTTTGGTTTCTTCCCTTTTTCTCACCTTTTTCCCCTCCTTTCTCTCAAACGCCTGGCTCCATGTGCCATCTTTGCTTCTTCTTGACAGGCTGTGAGGTACTGCTGAGCTGGAAAACTGCTTCCCCAGCCACACCACCATGCTGGTGGGATCCCTGGGACTTTTGTTTGTTTTCTTTTTCTTTTTCTTCATTTCTCAATTTCCCTTCTCTTTCTACTTACTTTCTTTTCCTGTGTCCTGAATACATGATGCTGCATGCCATCTCCACCCCTTCTAGATGGGCTGTACTGCTGTGCATGGGAGCCAAATCACCAGTCTTTGCAGCCACACCAGTGGGATCCCTGGGGGAATTTCTTTATTTTTTTAATTTAATTTTATTATTTTTTCCTTTTTTGTTTTTCTTCATTTCTCAACTCTCTTTAGTTTCCTTCCTTTCCTGTCTCCTGAATACCTGGAGCTCTGTACCATCTCTGCCCCATCTAAACAGGATGTGTCCCAAGGCCTGGGAGCCAATTACCTGGTTACCAGTAGGATCCCTGGGGGAATTTCCTTTTTTTATCTTTATTTATTTATTTTTCTTTTTTCCTTTTTGTTTTTCTTCATATCTTGATTTCTTGTCTCTCCACCCCAAAGGCAGGCTC
The DNA here is from genome assembly GCF_024166365.1 of Elephas maximus indicus. NCBI lineage: Eukaryota > Metazoa > Chordata > Mammalia > Proboscidea > Elephantidae > Elephas > Elephas maximus. The sequence goes on from NC_064819.1 coordinate 166,003,806, forward strand.
CCTTAGCACTTTTTTTTTCCAGTTCCTGTTTCTCTCTCTTCTCTCTTCTTTCCTATACAAGACTTAGCTCCACACATCACAGCCTCCACACTCCCTCCTGCCTATCTGTACCATGCACTGAACATCACACCCCTGAACAGCACAGGAACAGCCTACCAGAACCTGCCTGGCACTGTCCCCTGGCCCACCCTATGGGCCCCAGTATGTGCCACAAACAACCCATTCCAGAATCTCGCCTTCAGCTGGACCTGCCCTGCTCCAACATAGCTGATTGACTGGCCCTGCCCATTGAACAAAGAGGTGAAAAGTATCATGTCCACAGACAAGCAAACAACAAAGAATGCACAGCCCACCTGCTCAGACATAGCCAAATAAAACAAAAAAGCAGGAAGAAACAAACAAATCTACAATCAATAAACAAAAAAATAACTACTGAATGTCCCAAAGATACCAGATGATTTCAAGACACATTAAAAAACAGGATAGGATGGTTCCAGTAGGGCTCCAAAATGAAATACCAGATAACTTTCCTGTACAAGAAAAAGTACTGGAACTACTTGATACCACAACCAAACCCAGTGCCATCAAGTCAATTCCAACGCACAGTGACCCTATAGGACAGAGTAGAACTGCCCCATAGAGTTTCCAAGGAGCACCTGGCAGGTTCAAACTGCCATCCCTTTGGTTAGCAGCCACAGCATTTAACCACTATGCCACCAGGGTGTCCAAACTACCTGATAGGGAATTCAAATCTTTAATATTCAGAGGAATCCAAGAGTTGAAGCAAAAAGCAGACATAAATGAGGAAAAAATAGAGAAATTCATGGAAAAGGGAGACAAAGTCATGGAAAATACAGACAAAACAAGGGAAGAATTCAGGAGCAAAATGTCAAATTCACAAGTAGAAATCATATAAAAAGAAAAATTAGAAATCCAAAAGATAAACAACAAGATCTCAGAAATGGACAGTGTCATAGAAGATCTGAGCAGTGGGTATGAAACAATGGAAGACAGAGTCAAAATGAAAGTGAAGACAAATACTTGGATACCACCCTGTTTGAGAAAAAATCAGAAAAAAGAATAATTTGGGATAGTATCAAAAACAAAAATTTATGAGTGATCAAAGTTCCAGAACAAGGGAAGAAAATGGAAAACACAGAGAGGATCATTGAAGAATCACTAACAGAAAACATCTCTAATATGTGGGATACTATCAAAAACAAAAATTTTCTAGTGATTGGAGTTCTAGAACAGGGAAGAAAACGGGCAACACAGAGAGTATGATTGAAGAATTACTGACAGAAAACTTCCCTAAAATCATAAAAGATGAAAAGCTGATCATCCAAGTTCAATGAACCTCATGTAGAATAGACCCCAAAAGAAAATCACCAAGCCCATTAACCAAACCAAACCTGTTGCTGTCAAGTTGATTCTGACTCATAGTGACGCTATAGGACAGAGTAGAACTGCCCCATACAGTTTCCAAGGAGTGCCTGGGGCACTTGAACTGCCAACCTTTCGGCTAGCCAGCTGAGTTCTTAACCACTACACCACCAGGGTTTCCAAAAATCACCAAGGCGTATCATAATCACACTCGCTAAAACTAAAGATAAAGAAAGAATCCTGAGAGCAACTCAAGAAAAGTGAAAGTCACATACAGAGGGGAAACAATAAGACTGATTATTTGGCAGAAACCATGCAGGCAAGATGGCAATGGGAAAACATGTATAAAACCCTGAAAGAAAAAAAAATTGCCAACCAAGAATAATATATTCCGCAAAACTCTTGTTCATATATGATGGTGAAATTAGGACATTTGCAGATAGACAAAAATTAAGGAAATATGTAAAAACAAAACCAAATTTACAACAATTATTAAAGGGAGTTCTTCAGTTTGAGAACAAACAACATCAGATGGCAGTTGGAATCTAGGGTTCAAGATTGCACCAGCCAGAGACCAACCTAAAAATGAACTCTCAGGCACTATCAAATCTAAAAGATTTGCAACAGGGAACCAGAGAGGTTAATCTATAAATGACAGCAATGCAAGAACAATAAGAGGTTCCTTTCTAATGGAGTGGAAGGCAAGGTGATACCGAGTAATAAAAGACTTATGCAAACTTAGGAAGATAAGGGTAAATATCAAAGTAGCCACAAAGAAAGTTAACAAACCTACTCATCAAAATAAAGAAGAAAAACAAAGTTTCAGTAAAAACAAAATCTACAAAAAACAAAAGAAATGAAAAAGAACCCACAAATAAAGGAATTCAGCCCAGGAGAGAAAAGGGAACAAAGAAACGTCAGCACCACAAAAAGGCACTACCAAATGACAGCACTAAACTCACACCTATTAATAATTACACTGAACGTAAATGGCCTAAATGCACCCATAAAGAGACAGAGAGTGACAGAATGGATTAAAAAAAACAGGATCCATGAATATGCTGTCTACAAGAGACACACCTTAAAAACAAAGAGGTAAATTTATTAAAAATCAAAGGATGGAAAAAAATATATCAAGCAAACAGCTTCCCAAAAAGAGCAGGAATGGCAATACTAATCTCAGATAAAATAGACTTCAAAACAAAATCCACCACAAAAGACAAAGCAGGGCATTATGTATTGATTAAAGGGACAACCCATCATGAAGACATTAACTGTAATAAATATCTATGCAGCCAATGACAGGGCTCCAAAATACATTAAAAAAAAAAAAAAACCCTTAACAGCACTGAAAAGAGAAATAGACGGTTCAACAATAATAGTAGGAAACTTCAACATACCACTCTCAGTAAAGGAGAGAACATCTAGAAAGAAACTCAGCAAAGATACAGAAGATCTAAAGGACAAAATCAGTCATAGATTGACCTCATAGACATACATAGAAACACTCCACCCAACATCTGCAAAGTACACATTCTTTTTCAAGGCACTTGGGATGTTCTCCAGAATAGACCACATCTTAGGCCTCAAAGTAACTCCCAACAAAATCTAAAACATTGAGATGGTACAAAGCATCTTCTATGATCACAATGTCATCAAAGTAGAAATTAACAATAGGAAGAGCAAGGAAAGAAAAATCAATTATATGGAAACTGAATAACAACATTTAAAAACCACTGGGTGAGAGAAGAAAGCAAAGATGGAATCAAAAAATTCCTAGAATCAAAAAGAATGAAAACACATCAACCAAAACTTTTAGTACACAGCAAGGGCAGTGCTCGGAGGTTAATTTATAGCCATAGATGCACACATCAAAAAAGAAATCAAAACAATATCAAAACATTAGCTACACAACCCTACCAAATAGAACACAAAAGAAGACCCCAGACACCAGAAGAAAGGAAATAATAAAGATCAGAGCAGAATAAATGAAATAGAGAATAGAAAAACAATAGAATCAACAAAACCCAAAAGTTGGTTCTTTGAAAGCCTCAACAAAATCGACAAACCATGGCCAAATTGGCAAAAGAAAAACACAAGAGGACACAAAAAGCCCAAATAAGAAATGAAATGGGGGACATTACAACAGACCACCCAACTTAAAAAAAATAAAAGGATCATAACAGACTATTACGAAAAACCAGACTCCAACAAATTAGAAAACATAGAGGAAATGGACAAATTTCTAGAAACATACTATCTACCCAAACTAACACAAACTGAAGTTGAAAACCTGAACAGACCCATAACAAGAGAAGAGATTGAAAAAGTAATAAAAAACTCCCCAAAACAACAAAAAAACCCTTCCTAGATGGCTTCACTGGATAATTCAACCAAACATTCACAGAAAAGCTTACACCAATGCTACTCAAACTACTTTAGAACATAGAAGAGGAAGTGATACTTCCAAATTCATTCCATGAAGCCAGCGTAATCCCGATACCAAAACCAGGCAAAGACACCACAAAAAAAGAAAATTACAGACCAATACCTCTCATGAATATCGATGCAAAAATTTTCAATAAAATTCCAGTCAAGAGAACTCAGCATCATATCAAAAAAATAATACACCACAACCAAGTAGGATTCATACCACGTATGCAAGGATGGCTCAATATTAAAAAATCAATCAACTTAATCCACCACATAAATAAAAGGAAAGAAGAGAATCACATGATTATCTCAGTGGAGACAGAAAAGGCATTTTACAAAGTCCAACACCATTCCTGATCAAAACTCTCAATAAAATAGGTATAGAAAGGAAATTTCTCAACATAATAAAAAGGGCATCTATCCAAAAACGGTCAACATCATTCTCAAGCGGAGACTGAAAACATTCCCCCTGAGAACAGGAACAAGACAAGGATGCCCTTTATCACCACTCCTGTTTAACATTGTGCTGGAAGCCCTAGTTAGAGCAATAAGGCAAGAAACAGAAATAAATGGCACCCTTATTGGCAGTGAAGAAGTTAAACTGTTCCTATTTGCAGATGATATGAAACTATACATAGAAATTCCAAAAGACTCCATAAGGAAACTACTGGAACTAATAGAAATACTCAGCAGAGTAGCAGGATACAAGATAAACATACAAGAATCAGTTGCTTTCCTATATACCAATAAAGAGAATGAAGAAAATCATATCAGGAAAACAATACCATTTATAACAGCCCCTAAAAAAATAAAATACTTAGGAATAAATCTAATCAGGGATGTGAAAGACCTATACAAAGAAAACTACAAAACAGTACTGCAAGAAACTAAAAGCAATCTACATAAATGAAAACACATACTATGCTCATGGATAGGTAGGCTCAACATTGTGAAATTGTCAGTTCTACCCCTCCAAAAAACTACAAATACAATGCAATCCCAATCCAAATACAAACAATATTCTTTAATGAGATGGAAAAACTAATCATTATCTTTATATGGAAAGGGAAGAGGTCCCAGATAAGTAAAGCACTATTGAAGAGGAAGAATCAAGTATTGAAGAGGAAGAATCAACTTGCACTATCTGATCTCAGAACCTACTATACAGCTATGATAGTCAAAACAGCCTGGTTACTGGTATAATGACAGATACATTGACCAATGGAACAGAATTGAGAACCCAGATGTAAATCCATCCACCTACAGTCACTTGATCTTTGACAAGGGCCCAAAGTCTATCAAATGGGGAAAAGAGAGTCTTTTTAACAAATGGTGCTGGCAAAACTGGATGTCCATCTGCAAGAAAATGAAACAGGACCCATAACTCACACCCTATTTAAAAACTAACTCAAAATGGATCAAAGACCTAAATATGAAGCCAAAAACTATAAAGTTTAAAGAAGGAAAAATAGGACCAATGCTAGAGGCCCTAATAAATGGTATTAACAGGAAACAAACCATAATTAACAACACAGACTCCAGAAGATAAGCTACGTAAGTGGGATCTTCTAAAAATTAAACACTTAAGCTCATTAAAAGACTTCATCAAAAGAGCAAAAAGAGAACCTACAGATTGGGAAAAAAATGATTGGCTATTACAAATCAGGCTAAAGCCTAATCTCTAAAATCTACAGGAAAATCCAACACCTCTACAACAAAAAGACAAATAATCCAATTAAAAAATGGGCAAAGGAAATGAACAGACACTTCACCAAAGAAGGCATTAAAACGGCCAACATGAGAAAATGCTCATTATCACTAGCCATTACAGAAGTGCCAATTAAAACTACTACAATGTGATACCATCTCACACTGGCATTACTGGCACAAAAAAAAAAAAAAAAAAAAAAACCCAGAAAATAACAAATATTGGAGAGGCTTCGGGGTGACTGGAACTCTTATGCACTGCTGGTAGAAATGCAAAATGGTACAACCATTTTGGAAAACAATATGGCACTTCCTTAGAAAGTTAGAAATAGAAAAAGCGTATGTTCCAGCAATCCCACTCCTAGGAATATATCCTAGAGAAATAAGAGCCATCACACAAATAGAAATATACATACCCATCTTCATTGCAGCATTGTTCACAATAGCAAAAAGATGGAGATAACCTAGATGCTCATCAACAGAAGAGTGGATAAAAAGTTATGGTACATACACACAATGGAGTAGTGCGCAATAATAAAGAACAATGATGAATCTGCAAAGCACGTCATAGCATGGATGAATCTGGAGGGCATTATGCTGAGTGAAATAAGTCAATCGCAAAAGGACAAATATTGTATGAGACCACTACTGTAAAAACTCATGAAAAGGTTTACACTCAAAAAGAAACAATCTTTGGTGGTTACGAGGGTGGTCGTGGTGAAGATGGAAAAACACCAAACAGACAATGGAAACATGGTAACTTTGGTGAAGGGTAAGACAGTATACAATACTGGTGAAGCCAGCACAACTTGACCAAGGCAAGGTCATGGAAGCATCCAAACTCCCTGAGGGACCAAACTACTGGGCTCAGTGCTGTGGGGACCATGGTCTCGGGTAACATCTAGCTCATTTGGCATAACATAGTTTATAAAGAAAATGTTCTACATTCTACTTTGGCGAGTAACATCTGGGGTCTTAAAAGCCTGAGAGCAGCCGTCTAAGATACTCCACTGGTCTCATCCCTTCAGGAACCAGGAAAAATGAAGAAAACTAAAGACACAAAGGAAAGATTAGTCTGAAAGACTAACGGACCACAACTGCCACGGCCTCCGCCAGACTGACTCCGGTACAACTAGATGGTGCCCAGCTACGACCACTGAATTCTCTGAGAGGGATCACAGTGGAGTGTCCAGGACAGAGCTGAAGAAAAATGTAGAACAAAATTCTAACTCACAAAAATAGACCAGACTTACTGGCCTGACAGAGACTGGAGAAACCCTGAGATTATGGCCCCTGGACACCCTTTTTGCTCAGTACTAAAGTCACTCCTGAGGTTCACCCTTTAGTGAAAAATTAGACAGAGTCATAAAACAAAACAAGATTAAAGGGGCACGCCAGCCCAGGGGTAAAGAGTAGAAGGCAGGATGGGACAGAAAAGCTGATAATAGGGAACCAAAGCTTGAGAAGAGAGTTTACTAGTTATCGGGTTGTTAACCATAAAACAATATGTGTACTGTTTAATGAAAAGCTAGCTTGTTCTATAAACCTTCACGTAAAGTAATTACCAATTGCCAATCTGACACAAAGGGTCCTTGTCTTTTTCCAAGTAAGAATACATGTGAAAGACAAACTTTATCTTCAGCAAGCTTTATTTTGCTTGAGTAAAGCAAAAGGAGTTAGAGGGTATCTTACCGTCTCCAAAAGACTAACTCGAAAAGGGAAGCAAGGCTGTGGATTATATGGTTTCGGTGAAGACAACAGAGTAATGAATATTTAGTGGGCTTTTTTCAAGGGGCAGGTACTTCTCAGAACGGTGGTGCATGTTAATTAGGTTGCGCGTGCATCTAGAATCTAAGATGGAACCTGCTGATATTCAAGATGTAGTCCTCTCGGCAGCCCTTGGCATCACGGATTATGGGATATAGCACAAGTGCACTTGATCTTCCGGCACTACATCCCTATCTTTGGAGGGCTAAGGAAGGTCAAACAGCAGTCACACTCTGCTCCTCTGTGCGTACGGAGCCTGCAAAGGAGGAGGGGACTAGAAAGACACTAAGAAGGAGATAGTAATTCAGGGGCTGCCTCAGGGGCTGCCTCAATCCTATCTCATGTTGACAGGGTGGATTTCCAGCTTCTAGATGGTAATCTTTTTGAAAGCTCTTGTTCCACCATCACAGTTAATCTTTTCTGTCTCACAATAGGGTGTGGTTCCCGTTTACCCAACTTCTAGATAAGAACCTTTTAAAAGTGCTTTTGTTCAGCCCCCTGCACAGTTAACCCTGTCTCAATAATGTGTACTAGAAAATAAATTCAATATTCTACAATGAGAGATGTGATTGCTACCTACGCTGACTAAGATTAATTTAAGCTAGTCAGTGCATTATCTTTCCCATAAAAAAAAGTCTATTTGGAATATTGCATTTAGATCAGAAAATGTCAAAGTGAACTTCTAGCCTCAGGGTTGCAAAGATCGCAGATCGACTTTCCTGCTAGAACCAGACCCTTCTGTCTGAGATGCACCACCTTTCTGATTCTGTAGAAATAAGGCCCTTATCTCTCTTCGAGCCTTTTCGCTTGTATAATGTCAAAATTTACATAGCGTTATTCTGGATTTCTTTAAAGACAGGGCAAAGTGATTGAGCTAAACGGAATTTTAAAATCTCAATCAAATAAAATAGTTTGTTATGAGATTAGGTCCTCTCAACAATCACCTCTTACTTTCTGTGGCAGTGATAGGCAAAAAGTGACTTCAGAATTTTTCAATTTCAGAACTTTCTGCAAGCAAAAGCAGGGAAAACACTATGATGAATGAAAGAATTAAAAATTAAAAAAAAAAAAAGCTTAAAACCACGGAAGTTTGAGAGTAGAAAGGTAACATTTAGGGGAATCTGAAATAAAGTCATTGAAATTAATTCATGCATTATTTAAAGAATTTTCCTTCATTCTAAATAGTTGCTTTCATTTTTAAATGACTCATCTCTATTTAAAATTGTAATTTTAAAACATCTATTTTGAATAGAGCTAGAAACATATATTTGATTCTCTTTCTCCTTTCCTTTCATTTTTTTCTTCAACATATATTTGAGTGATTTCCATATATCAATCATTATACTAGATTCTGATCTCTTCATTTTTCATCTTCTAGAAAATATTCTGATCTTTATTAACGATAAACATTTTTTAATTTTTAAAAAGATAGAGGCAGGGTATAATGCTAAATGCATACAGCACGTAGCTATATATTTAACTGTGTTTTAATTGTATCCACATAGGTCAGTAGAATTCCAATGTTAAAGAAAGTGAATCTTTTCTGATAATAAACATGGATGTCATCATTTTGGAAAATGTTATGTTAGTGCTGAAAGACTTGATCATCTTATGCGTGTTTTGTCCTTTTTCCAAAAATTCTCTGCCTCAGAATAGTGATTTAAAAAGCCTGTTTGGAAATATGCTTGGCATAAGATGCTGAGTTTTTATCTGAAGGTCCTTATAAATAAATCATCTAATTTCTTTTTGAGCTTTTGAGAGAGCCAGCTCCATTTCTGATAAACTTCTTAAAGTTATCTACCTCACCATCTGTGAGATGAAGGGAGAAAAAAATTATATTGCATGTCCCTGCTCTTCCACAATTTTGTTTTGGCTTCTTATAGTGCACAGTTTTGTGGATCATCAGATAGTTTATCAATTTTCTTTGGTAAAAGAACTAAGATTTTTTTATTTCAGTTGGAAAAGAAGAGATAATTTATACTTTTCTATTTAGAAAAGTATCCTATTGCTTTTCTTAATCTGTTGTAGTCCCTTCTTATGTGAAGCCCCAAAGCACTAGGTACTTGTAAAAAAAAAAAAAAAAATTGAGTGGCAGTTAATTAATGCTTCATTTGAATTTTAACAACTATGTCAGCAGAAGGTACACTAAACAGCAAGAAGTAGCCTAAATGAGTGAAATAAGCAAGCTTCAGTGCTTCTATATAATGGGTAATGTGAAATGTTTCTCCAATTCCTGTCTAATGTTTAACAGGAAATTTCCGTTCTTTTAGGAAATATTAGTTGATTACCAACTTTGCCTAAATGGGCTCAGTTGGGTGCTATTGAGAAAAGATATTCTGGGTTTTTTTTTTTTTTGAAGAATGAGACTTTCTCTTTACTATCTTTTCTCAATAGCACCCAACTGAGCCCATTTAGGCAAAGTTGGTAATCAATTAATATTTCCTTAAAAAAAGTCTCATTCTTCAAGGAGCTTTTAATTCAACAGGGAGAACAGGAATTACAAAAATAACTGTTACCAATTTTTTTTTTTTTTTTTACCATGGAACATAATGATAATTCTAGATGTCAAAGAATTACAAAGAAAGTGGTGGGATCACTGGATAAAGAGATCTTTCCTGGATGATAAACTGAGAAAAGGCTTAAAGATGTAATCCTGAAAGGAGAGGAGAATTTCATATGCAGGTTTGTAGAGATGGTTGTTTCTCCTAAAATATTGAAATATAATTTAACAAATCAAACAGTGACGTATACAAGCAAGACAAAGATTCTAATATAGGTAAGAAACCAGAAAGTTTACCACTCATGCCATCTTCCTCAAAAAAATCATTCAAGACTTGTTCAGAAATTTAGAGGGAATGCATTCAGTATTTTGCCATTAAAGATGTTAGCTAAAACCAGACCCATTAAAATGTTAGCTATATATATATATATATTTTAATAATTTATTATATATTTTTGTTGTTGAGAATATACACAGCAAAACATGCACACCAATTCAACAATTTCTACATGTACAATTAGGTGACATGGATTACATTCTTCGAGTTGTGCAACCATTCTCACCCTCCTTTTCTGAGTTTTTCCTCATCCATTAACGTAAACTCACTGCCTCATAAGGTTCCTATCTAATCTTTCAGGTTTCTGTTGTCCCTTTGATTCCATATATTTAGGTCTTAGAAGAGCATAAAGCTCAAGGCAGACATTCTTTACTAATTAAGCTATTGTTTGGTTTTAAGAAGTTCAGGGAATTTTGGTTTAATGTTTAAAGATTATTTCAGGGCAGTAGTTTCAGAGGTTCATCCAGCCTCCATGGCTCCAGAAAGTCTGGAGTCCATAAGAATTTGAAGTGCTTGCATGCATTTTCTCCTTTTTGATCAGGATACAGAATCTTTGATCAAAATAATCAGTAATGGTAGCTGGGCACCATCAATTTCTTCTGGTGTCATGGCAAAGGAGGCAATTGTTTATGGAGGCAATTAGCCACACATCCATTTCCTTCTCCTATACCTGATTCTAAGGAGCCCTGATAGCACTGTGGTTAAAACAATTGACTGCTAACTACCAGTAGCTCTGTGGAAGAAAGATGTGGCTGGGAGGTAGAACAGAAGCTCTAAATGTGTTATTAGCCCAATGAACTGGGATGTTCCATGAAGCCATGACTCTAAACTCCAAACCAGGGAACCAAATCCCATGAGGTGTTTGGTTGTACATGAGCAGCCTCAGCAGCTACTCTTTTTTTTTTTTGTCATGGTTGTAAACATGTCTATCATACAACTTTTGCCATTTCATCTTTTTATAGGTGTACAACTTATTGACAGCAATTTCCATAATTGGCTGTGTAATCCTGTGCAGGTGCTTATTATCAGGCTAAGGATGTTCCTTTCACTGGTATTATTTAAGTATTGTAAGAGTTTACATCATGAGTGGATGCTGCATTTTGTCAAATAATTTTTCTATATTGATTGAGATGATCACATGGCTTTCTTCTTTGTAAATATGGGGGATTTTTTTTGTATTGAATCAAATCCTCTGGTTTTTCTTTCTTTTTTTAAAAAACATATCCTCTTTACTCTGTATAAATTTGTTAAATATATCCTCTTTACTGTTTGTCTAGTTGAATTTCTAGTCTATACAAATGATGGAGAATACATATTTAGGTGGCTTACTTGTCAGAAACCTGCCCTTTTTTTTTTTTTTAAGGCTCATGCAAGTCACTTTGCATATATACTGTGATTTGAACTTTTGTTGTAGGTTCCTGGGCCTGATTCATTACTCATGTCCTGTAGCTGACTCTCTACTATCTAGGAAGACCTGATTGATTCCTTCCTGACAAAATGAATTATGCCATGTGGCTTATTTCCTCTTACTGTGTTGAGCTGATACTGGGCAAAAATGCCCGGTTTTTCAAAGCTTTCACCACAGGAAGACTGAGTTTTGAATGCAAGATTAAATTCTACTACTCTCTTCTGAAGTGGGTCAGGTACTTGTAATAATAAGGTGTAAAAGAATTTATTTATAAATAAACTGTTGGGATTTGTAGTTCTGATAAATTCGGACATAAATAGGAAGTATATTGTAATTTTGAGCTTCTTTCTTATCGGTAAATATTTAGGGTTATTCTAGATTTTGACTTTGAAGTTGAAAGCTGAAAGGTAATTTTGAGAAAGAAGAAAGACCAAATAGTTTATATGTGGGCTTGTTAAAATATTTTATTTTTAAAAGCATTTAAGTATTTTAATTCGATGTTATCCATATAGTTGTTCTTTTCTTTTTTCATTGGGGGAATGAAAGCACTAATTTCCATTCTAAATATAAAAAATATAAAGCTTTATCTTTGCACAACTTATTGTTATACACTTTACTTATTCAAGATTCGTATTAGAAAGCAGTCTAGATGGAAGTTCATTTATGTATTATTTAAAATATAAGTTTTAAGGAGATAAACAACATAACTAAGGGGAGCTTTAGTAATGCAGGGTTTTTCAAGGATTTTGAAGATATATATATATTATAAATATATAGTGTACAATTTATTTACATGTAAATATTTGTTTCTCAAAATAGGTTAACTCAGTTCAAATTACTATGTACATTTAAAATAATATAGTTAACTTTCAGCAGATTTTGAAATTCTTCAAGCAATATTATAAATTTAGGGTATTTAATGTACCTCTAATTTTAACAAATTCATTTTGTTAGTATTTATATTTTTTATGTTGTATGACCCCATTTTTACAAGAAGACAAGAACAGATACATAGAGAGAGACCAGTGTTCGTTGGTGGTTACCAGTAACAGGGTCAGGAGAGGCATTCAGTCTCTAGATTGTAGATACTTAATATTTTTGATGACGGAAAAAGTAGCACAGAATGTGGGTGTAATGAGCACAGCCTGACCGAAGTAAGCAATGCCACTAAGAAGTGCACAAAAGAAAAGGATGTTTGTACTGAAGAATATGACAGATATCATTTGGCAACACCAATAATAACCAGAAATGAGTATATGGTCACATATCTAAGTATATAGGCATATATGTATATGGGTAGGAAAGGGTAAGGATATGGGTAGGTAGATACCTATGTGTGCCCAGATAGAAGTATCTATATGTATGTGTATGTACAGATATATATGTACATGCATATATAGTCATAGACAACACAGTTACAGATACTTCTCAGACATAACCAAATACCTTTCAAGGATGGTTTTCTGGGTTTTAAGGCTTAGATCTTAGTGTCATGGGACAACTCAGTCAATTGGCACCACAAAGTTCACATTCTGCATCCTAATGAGGTGAGTAGTGTCTGGGGCCTTAAAAGCTTGTGAATGGTCATCTAAGATACAACTATTGGTCTATTCTAGGAAACCAAAAGATAATGTCAACATTGAAAATTTAATAGCAGTCCCAGGAGTAACTTAGAAATTGGATATTGTTGTGGTTACAAGCATGGACTTGACCCAGGCTTGGTTGGGTTAGAATCCTGCTTCTAACACTTACCGGCCACATGACTTTGGGCAAGTTGCTTGACCTTTTTCTGCCTCAGTTTGCTATCTGGAAACTGGGAATAGCTGCCTTGCAGGTTAATGCCTATACAGAAAAGTAAGTAGTTACTGAGTTAACCTACACAGGAAAATGCTTAGCACATAGCAAACAGCATGAAGGTATTTGTTTGCTAAAATAAATAAAATATTTTAAAATTACAAAATAATTACCTAAGAGAGTCGAAAGAATTACTTCTTTTTAATGGAGGTTTAAAATACAGAGTGTGTGGGGCTGGAGACTACTAATTTTTATTAGAAGGCTAATAATACTATTAAACTTTTAAAGCTATCTGAATACAGTAATTGTGTAAAAATAAAAATAGAAAAAATTTAAAAATTGAAATTTACATGTTAGCCAAGTAAAATTTTTGTGTTATAATTCATTGAGAATCATTATAAGCCTGTGAGAAGAAGCTCCTTATTTTGATAGGCTGGCAAGTTAGGTTCTTAGCTCATAAGATTGGCTCGGTAAATGTTGGTTGAATGTTTAATAAATAGTTTAGTTGTCTCATCTTCCTTGTGATACCCTTTCCCACTGTGTACAACTATTTTGAGACTGTATCCACTCAAACAGGTTATATGACTTACTGTTTAATGTCTACATGCAAAGATGCATTGATCAAGTTCTTATGGTTGGCAGACATGCCTGCCAGAATCTTAAAACTGGCAGTGTTTACCTGAGATATTATCAAAAGGAAAGACTAAACCAGGAAAAGCCTGGAGGATGATGCTGTAGGGACTACATAGAATGTAGGTGACAAGATAAAAAGGAAGCACACACTGAAAATTAGATGGATAGAAACACATTAAATGATCATGTGAAGGAACTTTTAGAGGAGACCAAAGTTGCCATACTAGCACTTGACAAAGGCCTGAATGACCTCCAGATGATGCCTAGGGCCAGTCTGACCATGGGGAACTTTTTGGTGTCCCTAGATACAGGAAGTCAAGTGGGGGTCTTTCCCTGGACGCACTTGGAGATCCTATCCATTCAACTTAAGCGCTGTGTTTTATACAGGTTGTGGGTGGCAGAATGAATGGCACATATTTGGCATTCCTCCTCTGGATTCTCAGGTACTGGTCACTTAAGTAGAAGCGACCAAATATAGGGGATGAGGCTGGGAAGTTTCAGAAATCTATTTTAGGATAGTCAAAGGTATAGAATTAAGGCATACTGTCAGGTTGAACCATACAAGGGTGCTTATATTTGACCTTTTTTTCCTTCAACATTTTATTGTGAAAATTTAAAAATATATAACAAAGTTTGATTTTTTTTTTTTAACTCCTGAACACTACAACTCAATACCGATGAACGTGGCTGGTTATGGAAAATACAGAGAATGGTTGCAGATAAGACCCTGATGCATAGGAGGCAAAAGCTATCCAAAATATGATTTCATCCACTGTCATCGTAAACCCAGGTAATATGATGTTTCATAAACAACAAAATACAAAACAAAAAACTTTATTTTTTGGGAGGTACAAATATACGTTCATTTATTTAGACATTCTGAAGTTTTATGAAAAATTAGCAGTTCATTTTTTTTAAATATGCTTAGATATTATTTTCTCATTATTTTCACTTGTGAAATCATCTCATGTGATTTTCCCATGCTGATAGGTATGGTTCAGGTTGGAGATTTTTAGTACATAAAAAAGCCTTTTGTATAGCTCTCTTTTCTATTCATTTTCCACATTAGTCAGTATTCTTTAAATTGATTGAATCATTTTTTATGCCTGTCTTAAAGATGTGATATTTAAATATTGTAAATATTTAAACCATTAAGATGGTTTTTTGAGAACCACAGTAATAATTGGGTGATGACAGATATCTTAATAAAAATGGAAAAAACAAAAACAAAGAAAAATTCACTCATGAAGTTGTTTTCTGTGATAGGGACTTAGGCATAACACAGTTAAGTCACTTTGTTTTCCTGGAATATTATTAATTATTAGGTGATTTAAAATAATTATGGCAGCATTTATGGGAAACTGTTAGCATTTTAAATTTATGAAATTGCTTTTTAAATGTGCAGAGACTGTAACGCCTTTGTTCCCAAGGCTACAAGCATTGGACCAAAGCTAATAACTGTAAGCTACCCGTGCCACACCTGACAAATTGTGATTTGCTGCATAACTGAGTGTTTGGACAAACTTATTGCTACTGGAATATATATATATAAAATATATAGATACACATATATATATACACACACACATATATATATACACACACACATAGGAGCCCTGGTGGTACAGTACTTAAGCTCTCAGCTGCTAACCGAAAGGTGATTGGAACCCATCAGTTGCTCCATGCGCAAAAGATATGGCAGTCTGCTTCCATAAAGATTTACAGCCTTGAAAATCTTATGAGCAGTTCCACCCTGTCCTATGGGGTCACTTTGAGTTGGAATCGACTTGATGGCCATAGGTTTTTTTTTTTTCCATATATATATGTATAACCACCCCCCCCAAAAAAACCAAACCCAGTGCCGTCGAGTCGATTTTGACTCATAGCAACCCTATAGGACAGAGTAGAACTGCCCCATAGAGTTTCCAAGGAGCTCCTGGTGAATTCAAACTGCTGACCCTTTGGTTAGCAGCTGTAGCATTTAACTACTACGCCACCAGGGTTTCCATATATATATATATATATATATATATATATTTATATATACACCAAATTCTCAATTTGGATTTTTTTCCTTTCAATTCTTTTAAAATTAATCATCTGCTATGTCTTTAGCCCACAATATTCTTAGTTAAACCAAAAAATCCAAACCCATTGCTGTCAAGTCGATTCCAATTCATAGAGACCCTACAGGACAGAGTAGAACCATCCCATAAGGTTTCCAAGGAGCACCTGGTGGATTCGAACTGCTGACATTTTGGTTAACAGCCGTAGCTCTTAACCGCTGGACCACCAGGGTTTTCATGTTCTTAGCTAGAGAAATACAAATCAGGATGATTTTGCTGGATTTTATTAAATCTTTAAAAGTAATCTCACCTATTATCTTTAATTAATTTTATATTCTTTAAAAATTCTATGATTTTTTTTTTCAGCTATACCTGTCAGATTCTTCTTTTTCTTTAGTGTCATTTGGTTTTTCAGCAGATGGTTATATACTCAGAAACCCAGTGCAGATGGTCAATTAACCGAATATGGAACTAGGGGCCAGTTAAACCCATTGCCATCTAGTCGAATCTGACTCATAGAGGCCAGTTAGGCACTTAAAATATTTTGATCTTCCTTACTGTATCCTGCTTTCTATAGTACACATTTTCTATCCTTTCTATACTTCAAAAATTTGAATTGTTGAGGCTAATAAGCGTTTGTAGCTGTAAGAAGGGTATGTCTTAGCATGATGATGTGGGTTAAGGGTATAATTAGATGACAGCTGTATGTCTTGTGGAGGTATTCATTCTGAATGCTCCCGGCAGGCCCTTCTCAACCACATGAGAATGTCTGGTAAAATTAGGTAGAGCGTTACAACATGTTGTTCGGTGCCTTCTAGTCAATTTCGACTCATAGCAACCCTATGTACAACAGAAGGAAACACTACCCGGTCCTGCATCGTTCTCACAATTGTTGCTGTGCTTGAGCCCATTGTTGCAGCCACTGTGTCAAGCCATCTCACTGAGGGTCATCCTCTTTTTTGCTGACCTCTACTTCATCAAGCAAGATGTTCTTCTCCAGGTGTTGATCCCTCCTGATAACATGTCCAAAGTATGTGAGATATTGTCTTGCCATCCTGTTTCTAAGGAGCATTCTGGTTGTACTTCTTCCAAGACAGATTCGTTCGGTCTTTTGGCAGTCCATGACATATTCAATATTCTTCGCCAACACCACAATTCAAAGGCATCAATTCTTCTTTGGCCTTCCTTATTCATTTTCCAGCTTTCGCACACATATGAGGCGATTGAAAACACCATGGCCTGGGTCAGGCACACCTTAGTCCTCAAGGTGACATCTTTGCTTTCCAACGCGTTTCAGGAGGTCTTTTGTAGCCGATTCACCCAATACAATGTGTCTTTTGATTTCTCGACTGCCGCTTCCGTGGGTGTTGATTATGGATCCAAGTAAAATGAAATCCTTGACAACCTCAATCTTTTCTCCGCTTATCAGGATGTTGTTTTTTGGCCCAGTTGTGAGGATTTTTGCTTTCTTTATGTTGAGGTGTAATCCATACTGAAGGCTGTGGTTTTGACCTTCATCAGTAAGTGCTTCAAATCCTTTTCACTTTCAGCAAGCAAGGTTGTGTCATCTGTACAACACAGGTTGGTAATGAGTCTTCCTCCAATCCTGTTGCCCTGTTTTTCTTCATACAGTCCAGCTTCTCAGATTATTTGCTAAGGCATACGGATTAAATAAGTATGATGAAAGGATACAGCTCTGACACACAGCTTTCCTGACTTTAAAGCACAGAGTATCCCTTTGTTCTGTTTGAGTAACTGCCTCTTGATCCATGTACAGGTTTTCATGGGCACTGTTAAGTGTTCTGGAATTCCCTTGCTGTACTAACCATAATTTGTGAAGATCCACAGAGTCGAATGCCTTTGCATAGTCAATGAAACACAGGTAAACATCTTTCTGGTATTCTCTGCTTTCAACCAAGATCCATCCATCTGACATCAGCAATGATATCCCTGGTTTCATGTCCTGTTCGGAATCTGGCTTGAATTCCTGGCAGTTCCCTGTCGAAATACTCCTGCAGCTGCTTTCGAATGATCTTCAGCAAAATTTTACTTGCACATGATAATAATGATATTGTTTGATAATTTCTGAGTTCTGTTGGATCACCTTTCTTTGGAATAGGCATAAATATGGATCTCTTCCAGTCAGTTGGCCAGGTAGCTGTCTTCCAAACTTCTTAGCATAGACAAGAGAGCATTTCCAGAGCTGGATCCGTTTTTTGAAACATCTCAGTGGTATTCTGACAATTCTTAGAGCCTTGTTTTTCAACAATGCCTTCAGTGCAGCTTGGAACTCTTCCTTCAGTGTCATTGGTTCCTGATCGTATGCTACCTCCTGAAATGGCTGAATGTCAACCAGTTCTTTTTGGCATGGTGACTCTGTCTATTCCTTCCATCTTCTTTTGATGTTGCCTAAGTCGTTTAATATTTTCCCTGTAGAATCATTCAACATTGCAACTCAAGGCTTGATTTTTTCTTCAGTTCTTTCAGTTTTAGAAATCACGAGCATGTTTTTCCCTTTTGGTTTTCTAACTCCAGGTCTCTGCACATGTCATTATAATACTTTGTCTTCTCAAGCTGCCCTTTGAAATCTTGTGTTCAGTTCTTTTACTTCATCTTTTCTTCCATTTGCTTTAGCTACTCAACATTCAAGAGCAAGTCTGAGTCTCTTCTGACATCCATTTTGGTCTTTTCTTTCTTTCCCGTCTTTTTAATGACCTCTGGCTTTCTTCATGTATGATGTCTTTGATGTCATTCCATAACACTGTGGTCTTCAGTCATGCATGTTCAGTGTGTCAAATCTATTCTTGAAATGGTCTCTAAATTTAGGTGGGATATACTCAAGGTCGTACTTTGAATCTTGTGGACCTGTCTTAATTTTCTTCAGCTTCAACTTGAACTTGCTTATAAACAGTTGATGGTCTTTTCTGCAGTGGGTCTATGGCTTTGTTTGGACTGGTGATATTAAACTTTTCCATTGTCTCTTTCCACAGATGTACTCAATTTGATTCCTGTGTATTTCTTCTGGTGAGGTCCACATGTGTAGTTGCCGTTAACGTTGTTGAAAAAAAGTATTTGCAGTGAAGAAGTCATTGGTTTTGCAAAATTCTATCATGCAATCTCCAGCATCATTTCTACCATCAAGGAGTCGTATTTTCCAACTACCATTCCTTCTTCTTTCCAACTTTCAAATTCTAATCACCAGTAATTATCAATTTTCAATGATTCCTGATTGCATGTTTGATCAGTTTCAGACTGCAGAAGTTGCAAAAATCTTTGATTTCTTCATCTTTGGCCTTAGTGGTTGGTGCATAAATTTGAATAACTATCATATTAACTCCTCTTCCTTGTAGGCGTATGGATATCATCCTATCACTGAGAGTGCTGTACTTCAGGATAAATCTTGAAATTTTCTTTTTGAAGATGAACACAACGTATTCCTCTTCAAGTTGTCATTCTTGACATATAGGCCATATGATTATCTGATTCAAAATGGCCAATAGCAGTCCATTTCAGCTCTCTAATGCCTAAGATATCGACCTTTTTTCGTTCCATTTCATTTTTGACCATTTCCAATTTTCCCAGATTCATACTTTGTACATTTCTACATTCCTATTATTAATGGATGTTTGCAGCTGTTTCTTCTCATTTTGACTTCGTGCCACATCAGCAAATGAAGGTCTTGAAAGCTTGACTCCATCCATGTCCTGCAGGTCAGCTATATTTTGAGGAGGCAGATCTTCCCCAGTCGTCTTTTGAGTGGCTTCCAACCTGAGGGGGTCACCTTCTGGCACTGTATCTGACAATGTTCCTATGCTATTCATAAGATTTTCACTGGCTAATTCTTTTCTGAAGTAGACTGCCGAGTGCTTCTTCCTAGTATGTTTTGGTCTGGAAGCTCAGCAGAAACCTGTCCACCATGGGTGGTATTTGAATAGTCGTGGCGTAGTTTCCAGTATCACCGCAACACACAAGTCTTCATAGTACAACAAATTGACAGATGTGTAGTGGCATATTACATGGCAAGGGAGAATTAAAGTTATAGATGGAATTAAGTTGGCTAATCAGCTAACCTTAAAATAAGGAGATTATTCTGGATTATTTAGCTGGGCAAAATATAATCATAAGGGTGCTTATAAGAAGAAGAGGGAGGGACAAGAGCCAGTGTAAGAGTAATGCAACACTAGAAAGACATGGATGGCCATTGCAGGCTTGAGAGATGGAAAGGGGCCAACCCAGGGAATGTGAGCAACCTCTAGAAGCTGGAAAAGTCGAGGAAATGGATTCTCACCTAAAGCCTTCAGAAGAAATGCAGCCCTGCTGACACCTTGATTTTAGCTTCAGTGAGACCCATTTTGGACTTCTGACCTCCAGAACTGTAAGATAATAAATATGTGTTATTTTAAGCATGTGTGGTAATTCGTTATAGCAGCAATAGGAAACTGACACAGTGTGACATACTTCACCCAAAGGGATGAGACCAGTGGAGTATTTTAGATGGTCACTCACAGGCTTTTAAGACCCCAGATGCTACTCACCAAAGTAGAATGTAGAACACTTCCTTTATAAACTATGTTATGACAGTTGAGCTAGATGTTCCCTGAGGCCATGGTCGCCACAGCCCTGAGCCGAGTAATTCGGTCCTTCAGGGAGTTTGGATCCTTCCATGACCTTGCCTTGGTCAAGTTGTGCCGGCTTCCCCAGTATTGTATACTTACTCTTCACTACTACTTTTCTGTTTTCTATTTGGTTTTTTCCATTCTCACCCTTTCCCTCCCTCATAACCACCAAAGATTGTTTCTTTTTGTGTATAACCCTTTTCATGAGTTTTTACAGTAGTGGCCTCATACAATATTTGTCCTTTTGTGATTGACTTATTTCACTCAGCACAATGCCCTCCAGATTCACCCATGCTATGATATGCTTCGCAGATTCATCATTGTTCTTTATCATTGCGTACTACTCCATTGTGTGTACATACCATAGTTTGTTTATCCATTTATCTGTTGATGAGCATCTAGGTTGTTTCCATTTTTTTGTTATTCTTAACAATGCTGCAGTGAACATGGGGGTGCATATGTTTATTCGTATGACGACTCTTATTTCTCTAGGATATATTCCTAGCAGTGGGATTGCTGGATCATATGGTATTTCTATTTCTAGCTTTCTAAGGAAACCATATTGTTTTCCAAAATGGTTTTACCATTTTGCTTTCCCACCAGAAGTGCATAAGGTGTCCTATCACCCTGCAGCCTCTCCAGTACTGTTATTTCCTGTCACTTTGATTTGTGCCAGTAATCCTGGGGTGAGATGGTATCTTGTGGTTTTGATTTGCATTTCTCTAATGGCTAGTGATAGCAAGCATTTCCTCATGTGCCTGTTGGCTGCTTGAATGTCTTCTTTGGTTAAGTGTCTGTTCATTTCCTTTGCCCGTTTTTAAGTGGATTATTTGTCTTTTTGTCGTAGAGGTGTTGGATTTTCTGGTATATTTTAGAGATTAGACCTTTGTCTGATTTGTAATAGCCAATTTTTTTCCCCCAGTCTGTAGGTTCTCTTTTTACTCTTTTGGTGAAGCCTTTTAATGATTGTGAGTGTTTAAGTTTTAGAAGATCCCAGTTATCTAACTTATCTTCTGGAGTTTGTGTGTTGTTATTTATGGTCCTTATCCTGTTAATGCCATGTATTAGGGCTTCTAGCGCTGATCCTGTTTTCTTCTATGAATTGGTGCAGTTTTTGGCTTTATATTTTGGTTTCATTTTGCAGGGCTTTTTTTGTTGGAAGATTTTTTAATGAACTTTTCAATCTCTTCTCTTATAATGGGTCTGTTCAGATTTTCAACATCATTTTGTGTTAGTTTGGATAGGTAGTGTGTTTCTAGAAATTTGTCCATTTCCTCTAGGTTTTCAAATTTGTTGGAGTATAGCTTTTCCTGACACTCTGTTATGATCCTTTTTATTTTAGTTGGGTCTTTTGTAATATCCCCCATTTCATTTCTCATTTGGGTTACTTGCATCCTCTCTTGTTTTTCTTTTGTTAGTTTGGCCAGTGGTTTGTCGATTTTGTTGATCCTTCCAAAGAACCAACTTTTGGCTTTGTTGATTCTTTCTGCTGTGTTTCTTTCTCTATTTCATTTATTTATGCTCTGATCTTTATTATTTCCTTTTTTCTGGAGGCTGTGGGCTTTTTTTTGTTTGTTTGTTTGGCTGTTATCTTTCTATTTCTTCCAGTTGTGTAGCTAATGTTTTGATTTTTTCCTTTCTTCTTTTTTGATGTGTGCATCTATTGCTATAAATTGATGTCTGAGGACTGTTTGCTGTGTCCCAAAGGTTTTGGTGTGATGTGTTTTCATTCTCATTTAATTCTAGGAATTTTCTGATTCCATCTCTGATTTCTTCTGTTACCCAGTTGTTTTTAAGTAGGATGTTATTCAGTTGCCATGTAGTTGGTTTATTTTTCCTTGCTGTTCCTGTTGTTAATTTCTATCTTGATGGCATTGTGGTCAGAAAAGATGCTTTGTATTATCTCAAAGTTCTGGATTTTGTTGAGGGTTGCTCTGTGGCCTAAGATGTGTTCTATTCTGCAGAACATTCCTCGAGTGTTGGAAAAGAATGTGTACTTTGTAGCTGTTGGGTGGAGTGTTCTATGTAAGTTTATATGGTCACGTTGGCTGATTGTGCCCTTTAGCTCTTTTCTGTATCTTTGTTATGTTTCTTTCTAGACGTTCTTTGCTGTATCGAAAAGTGGCGTGTTGAGGTCTCCTACTGTTGCTGTGGAACCGTCAAGTTCTGTCAGTTTGTTTTATGTATTTTGGAGCCCTCTCATAGGGTGTGTAGATGTTTATTATCGTTATGTCATCATGATGGATCCTACCTTTAATCGTTGTATTGTGGGCAAATTTCTTAACCTCTAGCATCAGTTTCCTTATCTTTAAAAGAAGGGAAAGAATGCTCACCTTGCACAGTTGTTGTTAGAATGAGATGAGATGTCTTTAAGTGTTCAGCCAGTAATCATCACTGTAACATTGTCAGGGCTGATAGGGCACTGTGTGAAGACCTAAGTGCTCTGCGATAAACAAACCAAGAGACTTTTTTTTCTCCCATTCACTTTGGGATGTGGGACAGTTTGTATACTTGAGATCAGTAGGGATCTGGACTTCTGGATAATAGATGTATGTGTGGTGGGTCTATATACTGTGGTTTCTTTATAGTCCCCACTATATCTAATAGACAGCTTTGCTGTTGTTGGTTGCTGTTGAGTCAGTTCCAATTCATCGTGCAGAGTAGAACTGCTCCATAGGGTTTTCAAGGCAGATGGCCAGGCCTGTCTTACAAGATGCCTCCCTCTGGGTAGGTTCAAACCACAAACGTTTCAGTTAATAGTCAAGCACTTTGCACCACACAGGAACTCCTAATAGACAGCTAGTACATGCCATTTTTGCTTTATTTTTATTTATTTGAGAAAGTAATATGTGTTTATGGTAAAAAAATTCAAGTGGAATATAAAGTGTTTACAGTCAAAGTAAGTATTCCCCAATTCCCTAGATCCCTTCTCAGGAGGCAAATCCACTATTTTTCATAAATCCTTCCTGGGATAGTCTACACATATTTCAATATATGCTATGCTTCTTTTTCCACAAACGGTAGCATACTTTATACATTGTTTCTAAATTTTTTTTCCCACTTAATTGTTTTAGAGACCACTTCATGCCACTACAGCAAATATGTACTTATGTAATAGATATCAAAAGAATGAACACACTTATCTCATAAATGAGGAACAACTGTACATTTATGAGTGAGTTTTGTAGTAAACCAGAAAATTATCTCATTGTACTTAAAAAACAAGTTTCAGTTAAGAGCTAGGGCTGAAATTCATTACTTATTCTATTCACTTAACAACAGCTCCCTACTGGCAAGAAAGGGTATATCAAGAACAGCTAATTCTTGCCATTCCATTTCCAAATTTATCAGTATTTTTCTTAGAGTTTAGGTTATTTACAACTATGTATCATCTTCTTTCTGCTCCTTTCAAATTCTCCCAATGATTATGTTCTTTCCCTTTTTGGTCTCTGTACGACCCTTTAAGTTTTGCCCTCAAAATAAAGTTGCCTACCTTACTCTAGTTTTCCAGTTGTCTATCTTTCTTTTGTCATTGGGTTTTTCTATCTCTATTTTAGAAAAAAAAAACTACAAGCAGATCTCCAAAATATTATTTACGATATTAAAAGCTTAATACCAAAGGATAAAAGGGTAGGGGTATGAAAGATAAGAATTTTGTAAAGACAAAAATGGCTTACAGAATTATTTCACAATTGATTTTTTGCCTGCAACCGCAAAATGCAATGTAAGACTGCAGATTTCAAAAGAAATTTTTTTGGACACTCCTGAGTGAGTTGGAAAAGAACTCTCAGGGCCATTAATTTTAACTATGAGCATGAAGCTATGCAATGTATTAATCTTGTCTATCATTTTTGTTATTAAGAAAGATTTTTTTTTTTAATCTTTCTTTCACTGTATGCACCAGGCAGGTGGCTGACTTTTGATCTCAAAATATGTGTCATTTTCTGTGATGAGTATCTGCTGAGTTTTTTTTCTGAGATGTAATTGAAGATTTAGCACCTTCTTCCACAAAGAGTTTCTCAATATAGCACTTACTTTTATCTACTATGGAGAGCTAGTCTGAAATCTGGGGGAAATTACAGCTTTCCCTCTATTGAATTATATTTTTGACTGGCACTATAAAGTTCAAAATTTTTGCCTTAGTTTTTCATGATATTGTTAATACCTGTGCCTTAGACTCCCCCTTTGCTTATTCTTAACCACAATAAGAATCCTACGGGTGTGGACTGCATGAATTTTGTCTCCTATGGAATTTGCACTGAACATTTGTTGTTAAGAAAAATACATTTGTTTTCTTTTTATTTACTGGATGATTTGAAATTGATGCCCGTCAAGGATCCAGGTTGTTTGCTTTTGGTTCACACACTCTGCAATCCACCAGGGCCCTGGGAGTTAGACATCTATAAGGGACATCATTGTTAACATATGACCCTCCCAGGCATTCACTGTCAGTCTGGCAATTTGGTTTAAGATTTTTAAAGGTGTGCTCACTAAAGTTTAAAAAGGACAGATTGTTGAATTGTTTCTTATCATGTGGTATTATTTAAAGATCTCCAATTTGTCCATATTTCCCTCAGCATGATTTCGGAAAAAAAAAAAGCAATTAGGAGCTTTTTTTTTTTTTTAAATATGACAGTGCAGAAAATAATTAAACATACACTCTGCCTTCTAGAATGTGATATCATCATTTCAAGGACACCTCTCAAAGACTAAATCTTCTCTAGTATGAGGAGTGTATTGTAGATGAAACCTGAGATACCTTTAAGACCCTATGCATTCTATGGTTGTTTCTAGGCCTTTCTGAATTTATATTGTAGGTAGGCTAGAGACAGGTTCGTAGTTTTCTCAGATTCTGAGAAGCTACATAAGGACCTCTTTACATGAGATTCTTGAGTAATTCCATCTCTGGAATTCCTTCTCTGGAAAGGGATGAGATTGGGGAATTTGGTAACCATTTCTCTTTGAATTTATTATATCAGTCTCTACAGCTTATTTTTCCTTATTCCTTTTTCTCTCTCTTTTTAATCCCCTTTGTTTGCCTTCTTAGCTTTACATCTTTTCTTTCTACTATGATCTGGGATATTAGCTGAGTAGATGTCAAAGGGTCTATTATGTCACTTCTATGATTTGTTTTCTTCATTGATATTCATTTAAAGGAAATAAAACAATACTTCTAACACACAGATCAAAGCAATCATTTGAGCTGCGTAGCCACAGCCGTATTTCAAAAAATAGATATAAACTAACATAATCTTAGTATATTCTACTGGAAGTGTCATTAGAGAGCTTTCTCTTAAAATTTTGCATAATTTCCCAAATTATGTATGAAGATTCAAACCATGCCTAAGATGACGCAATGAATTCATGGTAGAGGTAGAACCTGTACCTAAATCTTCTGACTCCCGGTACAAAGTTATGTGAATTGGTAAGTTTCTTTCCATTCAGAATTGACTAGAATGTGTCCATATCCAATTTTTAGAACCTGGCCAGTGGTACCCAGCCCAGTGAGCTAAATTGATTAGGTAAGTCTCAAACTTGCTTTTGGGCTGGCTAACTGGAAGTAAGTACCATGCAGCCCTGTGCATTGCAAAGTGGACCTCTTTATGCTACCAGATTACTCTCTGCCTCAGTTGGTTCCAGCCACATTGGCAAAGGGTCAAGCATGTGAAGGGTGTCTAGGAAATGAATATCATTATAAAGGATGCGGTTAACAAAACAAAAAGGGTTTAATTAATTTCTCTAATCAGTAAAGTGTTTACGTAAGTAATTGGATGTAAAGTTGGACTAGATGACTCCTAATGTCCTTTCCGCTTTAAAATACACCATGAAATGACCAACAGCTTACTAGGTATATTAATTTCCACTGCTGTGTAATAAATTACCACAAGTTTAACAGCTTATAACAGCATAAATTATTATTTCACAGTTTCTGTGAGTCAGGAGTCCAGGTATGAGTTAGCTCTGTTCAGGGTTTCTTCACCAAGCTGAAATCAAGGTGTTCAAATCAAGGGTTGTAATCTCATCTGAGTCTTGAAGTCCTCCTCCAAGCTCATTCAGGTTGCTAGCAGAATTCAGTTCCCCGTGGTTTTAGAACTGACATTTTCAGCTCTTAGAGACTGTCTCTCTCCAAAGGCAGTTAACAACATGGCTGTCTGTTTCATCAAGGCCAGCTGGAGAGTCTCTCTCTTGCTTTGGTTCTTTCTGACTTCTGTCTCTAGCATCTAGGCCCTCCCCTTTTTAAAGGCTCATCTGACTCAGTCAGACCCATCCAGGATAATCTCCCTTTTAATTGGCTTAAACTCAACTGCTTAGGGACTTTAATTACATCTGCCAAATTCCTTCACCTTTGCCGTATAACATAACCTAATGCCAGGAGTGATATGCTGTCATATTCATAGGGCCGGCCCACACTCAAGGAGCATGTACACCATGGGGCAGGAATCTTGATGGCTATCTTAGAATTCTGCCTACCAGACTGGGAAACAGGAGATTCCTATTTGTGTTAAAATATTAAAAATAGTAAACTTATACTATTCAGGAGAAAATATTTTCCCAGTTTAGTTTGCAAGCTATTAAGTGAGCTAGCCTCCACCTACTCTGTGTCATCTTGTCTGAAGAATTAAGGTTTTGGGAATGGCTCTGTTTCCAAGTCCAGTTAAAATATGTAATAGATTATCCTTCTAGCTCCAAAAAAATCACATGACTCCTAAATTGTTTTAGTAATGGAATAATCTATTTGATCCTGACAAATAGAAATAGTGATAGAATGTACATGAAAGATTAGTTCCCCCTTCCCCAACACCACTCAGTAATTTTGAGCATTAATTCTATTATTTAGACCAGTGTCTATAGATGCTGGTTTATTTTTCTCTGAGTATAGATAGAAAAGAGTATCCTCTTTTGACTATAAAAGAGATTACTAGTACTTTCCCATACCATTGGTGTATGGTTTTCTTTATGGAGTTATGATCGTGTGTAAGGATTTTGGTACTTAACATTTGATCCTAAGCTGTTCACTTCTAGTTCTCAACTGTATTGAGTGCATTGGCTAATAGTAAAAAAATGAGTTATTTATCATTAAGTGCCTCAAATGCCCCCACTTCGTAGCCAACATAGGAATTGTTTATTTATATTTATGAAAATTGCTTAATAAAACCATGAATGAATAAAAAAATCAATGCCAATTGTAGGGTCGCAATTTATTTCTATTTGGTTTGAATAAACTCTGTAGTGTGTACTTTCCATAAACTTTGCTTAAAAATTATTCGTTAGTTCAACATTGAAAGACTTCATTGAAGAGATAAGACACACTTCAGGGCTTGCAAGTGGGTCACCCTATAGGGGGAGTGAAAAAGGATGTGTGGGGTCAGTTTCAAAAAGCAGGCAGCATCAGCTTCTTTCTTCCCTATTTTGCTGACGACGCACAGATTTGTATATACCAAGCCAGGGGGTCAGCAGATGCCCCACTGTCTCTATCGGAACACTCTGGTCATATTAGTCTATCATCTGTCCATCACTCAACCTCCTTTCAGCTCAGGCTGCCCACCTGACTCATCAGAAGGGACTGCGCAGAAAAACTGCAGACTTCACTAAGATGCTAACAATGTTCCTTCTTCTCTCAAAAACAATGGCTTGCTTCATTTTTGGTATCGGTCCAAGCCCTCCTCATGACCAAATGTGAAGGAACATGCACATTTAATTTACTCAGTACAACATACTGACTTTAATGTGTATTTTATAAAAAATGAAGTTTAATGAGGGCCCAATGAGGTATGGGGTTGTTCGAAGGCCATCTCTAGTAATAGTTTGGCTTTTTAGGGCCATTTTTATTTTTTAAACTAGGTTACAAGTTTTTAGTTTTCTTTTAACGTACTTATATATTCTGATGCTTGGAGGAGATGGTAAAAATGTCCCTTTCACTCTTAGGGAAAAGACTTAAAAATTCACTGGTTAAAAAAAATATGTATGTCTGGAATTTTAGGTTGTATGACACTTAATAATTACGTAGAATCTCACATATTTAACCAGTAAATTTCAGTTTAAATTTCATTTTTTTGTTCTTATCCTCATTCCTGTATTTAGCCTGAGAAGTAGAAATTGAAGCAGGAAATCAGGGTTTAATGTGTTTTTTATACAAGATGGAAATATCTTATATTTTACCGTAAAATAAAGATTTGCATATTGCCAAATTGTTTTCCAAAAAAAATGGTGACAATTTAGACTCTTTCTAACTGTATATAAAAGTATGCGTTTTTCCACACCTTACCCATCTTTTACATTTTTGTCAATTTCATAGGCAGCAAGTGAGAATAACATTCTCAAAGTCTCAAAGATGTGATACAATGTAGCACATTCTTAAAATGTTTACTTTTGGTTAGAAGATAAGGAGTGTGTGAGGGTGATAGGAGATAAGGTCAGGGAGGGGAAGGAACCAGATGGTTCTGGGTAGAGTGTGGTGTGTGTATGTATGATGGTGTGCCAAAGATTTGGACCTTATCCTGAGAAATGGAAAACTGCTGAAGGCCTTTACAGAGTGGAGTAATATCATCAGATATATTTCTTTAGGTTTATTTTGGCAGTTGTGTGTAAGATGTATTGGAGGAATTTTCAGACTGGAAGCAGAAAGAGCTGTAAGGAAACTATTATTACAGAGAACCTGAACTAAGTGCTGTGGGATGGAGGACAGGGCACAGTTGCTATGGAGCTAAAAAAGAATAGACCCATTGCCTTTGTGTGTTTTGTTTAAAATGATTTTGTCTAGATTTCAGATTTATACACACACACACATATATTTAGGGAGAGAGAGTAAGTTCTATATATAATAATATTTATATATAATAAAAATTGGAAACCCTGGTAGCACAGTGGTTAAGTGCTACGGCTGCTAACCAAAAGGTCAAATCTACCAGGTGCTCCTTGGAAACTATGGGGCGGTTCTACTCTGTCCTGTAGGGTTTCTATGAGTCAGAATTAACTTGACTGCAATGGGTTTTTTATAATAAAAATAAAAATTTATACATTATACATATGAGATTATATTTACGTATATGTAACTATAATATGTACTTATAATAAAAATAAAAAATTATACCACACCTGTTGCTGTTGAGTCTATTCCAATTCATAACAACTCTATAGGACGGAGTAGAACTGCCCCACAGAGTTTCCAAGGCTGTAATCCTTACGGATACATACCCTGGGTGGTGCAAACCATTAAGCACTCAGCTGTTAACCTAAAGGTTGGTAGTTCGAGTCCATCCAGAGGCATCCTGAAAGAAAGTCCTGGCGATCCATCTCCAAAAAGTTAGCCATTGAAAATTCTGTGGATCACAGTTCTACTCTGACACACGTGGGTCTCCATGAGTTGGAATTGACTTGAAGGCAATTGGGTTATATGTATAAAACCCATTAAAAAACTGCTGAGTTAATTCCAACTCAAGGTGACCCTGTAGGGCAGGATAGAACTGCCCCATAGGGTTTCCAAGACTGTAACTTTTACTGAGCAGACTGACACATATTTCTCCCATGGAGTGGCTGGTGGGTTTGAACCACTGACCTTTTGGTTAGCAGCCTATTCCTGAACCACTATGCCACCAAGTCTCCTTATATGCTAGTTTAATTCTAAATATTGTTTTGCCTCTAGATTCTGGGTCCACTCATTAGTTTCTTCTCATACCAGAATCCTGAATGATTCCAATTCCAGGAAAGATAATATTCTTGTTAGAAACTGAGCTGTAAATCACAACTCGTGATTAGATAAACAGAAGTGATTGAAAAGCAAGGCGTTACTGAAGTCCTTGTGAAGTTGAAATAGGGTCTCTTGTTGCAGAGCTCCATTTACTCAGAACATAATGCGAATGCTTCTCCTAACAGATTTATTGTTCAGTCCTCAGGATCAGGCAGCAAAAAAAAAAAAAAAAAAACGCAAAGGGCATGCTTTTCTGATAATATTCCCATGTCCTAAGGATGGCAGCAAAGTCAAACTATTAACTAATTTAGTCAAGGATCAAAGGATCAGGTAGCTCATGGAAGAATTGAATTTGCTTGGTCATCCAGGACTAATCATTGGATGATTGATATATATATATATATATATATTTTTTAATTTCTTAATTTTTGCCCGAAGGCTGGATGGCTTGGTGAACTTTTCTTCAATCCTTCCTTGACAAGTTTATTACAATTTCTATTTGGTGGCAGGGAACACTGAGATGGTTTCTATGGCAGGATTTACACCACATTATAGTTAGTTGAGAGGAGACCTGGTGGTGCAGTGGTTAAGTGCTTGGCTGCTAACTAAGAAGTTGGAGGTTCAAACTCACCAGCTGCTCCACAGGAGAAAGATGTGGCAGTCTGCTTCCATAAAGATTTACAGCTTTGGAAACCCTATAGAGCAGTTCTACTTTGTTCTATAGGGTCTCTGAGTCAGAATCAACTCCTCGGCAACAGGTTTGGTTTTGGTTCTGAATAGTTAGCTGAATATATGACTATTTCTTTTGTGAGCTCTTGATGGGCAGTGACTGCGTCTTGTGGCTTCCATATTTAGCTAAATGCCAGGCACTCAATAGATGTTGAAGAAATGAATACATACGTGTTACAGATAGTAAACTATCACTAAAGTTCCTAACAAGATATACTGCAACTGGACTTTATGAGTCAGTTTCCTCTACATTTGCTTATATAAACGTTATTAACGGGAATTTGAGCGATATATGCATAATAGATTTGTTTTTGATGCATATAACTCTTCAAACAATTACAATAGAAAATTCCCTGTTCAAAAATTATGCTTCTTGTCTGAAAGAAAATCCTCTTAGGGTCTAACTGATTTTTGTGGGTAAATTACCTCAAAATTATAAATTGAATAAAAATTTTCAGTATTGGAATAATTTTTATTATTATATTTGGCTTTGTAATTGAGTAGTATGATGACAGAATTGCCATACCCACTAGAAGTTTCTCCCAGGAAACATTTTTTATAACTTAAAAAAAGAAAAGAAAAAAAGAAACCAGCAAGGACTAAGGAGAATAAGAGTGGGAGCTGAGAAAACATCTATTTCTAGGTCTGCCACTAAATTATTTTGGTTTTCTTACTTTTTATCTTTATATTGTATGAGATTCAAAGTCATAAATCTCAAACATAGTCTTAGTACATGAATCGTTAGGCAACATTAAAATCCTATGCTATTAAATCTGAAAACATTCCTGAGAAATTGATTGAGGGTATTTACTATTTCTAAGGATGCTGAGGTTTATTTAAAAAAGTGATTTGAAAAAATGCTAATGTGGTAGATTAATTGCAAAAATGGCCTCAATTTCCCAACCCTTTTTGTATGTATGCCCACTTTTGTTCTGTGACTTTGCATCAGGGCAGAGTCCCTTTCCTTGCCCTTTGAATCTGGGCTGACCTTGTGGCTTACTTTGGCCATTTGCGTGCTGTGATGGTGTGCCAGCTCCCAGCCTAGACCATGTGAAGTCTCTTCTCTCTGTTTTGGAACCCTGAATACTACCAGTGTGAGAGACCAATTGTTCCAACTAAGATCATCTTATACCAACCTATCAAGTGGGGGACATGCCAGCTGACAAATGGCTGAGCTTTACTGAGCCCCGCTCAAATCAACAGAATCTCCCAGCCAATTCATAGACTCCTAGGCACAAATGTTGTATGCCTCTGAGGTCCTGTGGTTTTTTGTTACTCCTATTTTGCAAAAAGTAACAATTTTATGAAGATAAATTAGAATGAAAAATATAATATTGTATACCTTTATGATTTGTGGGGAAGGGGCTTTGGCAACCCAATAGAATAAGGTGGAGTCCAAGTGTTTTGTCCCAATCTAACTTTATATTGTATGTTTCTAACCATTTTGGCATCTAAGTGTTGAATATATTATTTATTTTGAAATACAAATTATAGAACCATCATCTGATATCCTTGAAGAGCTCACAAACTGATTTCGTATATTCTATTTTTAATGTTATTTTTAAAACACGAATTTTAAAATACATAAATTCTAAAATTGATGCAGCAAATTGAAATGCCTGTAGAGGCCAGGCATGCAACATAAATGAGTGGCTTATGTTCTACGTAAAATAACTGGTAATGTGCGTGTGTGGGAGGGGGCTAAGGGGTGGGTGGTGGCAGAGTAAAGAACACCTTTCTAATCAAAAGGCCTTAAGTTCAAACTTTTTAGAACACTGTGCTGGCAAAACAAACCATATGTTAGGATCAGTTCAGTCCATAGGTTGCCAGTTTATCTAGTCTAAAATTTTGATTTCAGACCTATATTAAAGTATTAGCTCTTTAAAAAGTGTTGAAACTTCTTTTTGTGATTAGAAGGGAATGAAGAAATGATGAGATGTTTTTATGTATTTTACCTTGTCCATCTACCTTCCAACAATATTCAGTACATACTAGGCTGGTTCCAGCATCTTTCTTTTTTATTACCCATCCAGATACAATAGGACAGAACTAACTCTTCTGGAAAAATAAGTAAAACATGCCCATTCTGGAAGACCTACCTGCTGCAGGTGTGAAGAGGTTCATTGAGGCACCGACCTACCACAAACTTGCAGTGGTGTCACTAGGGGACTTGTGGGGGAGGTGTCACAAAAATGTCATTGGAGGCAACACCAAAATGACTGTTCAGAAACTTTTTATACAGTGTTTCAGCAGACATTTATTATTTTTTAATAAAAATATCCCTGTAGTTAGCTATAACAACAACAAAAATTTTTGTAAGCCCAGCTTACAAGTATCAACATACCAAAACTCTATGCTAACGGCGTAGTGGTTAAGGGCTCCCCTGCTAACCAAAGGTCGGCAGTTCGAATCCACCATTTGATAGCCTTAGAAATCCTATGGGGCAGTTCTACTCTGTCCTTTAGGGTTGCTATGAGAAGGAATCAACTCGATGGCAAAAGGTTTGGTTTGTTTATTTGTTTTTGGTAATGTGCTCCAGTCAGAGCTGTCATTATTACCCAATGACAGTGATGCTTCTAATCATGTGGTTTTGTCTGCACATGCCACAAGCACCTGCTGTTGTTTTTGTTGCTGCTGATGTTTTTATAGACATGGTCACTGATTTTGTCAGATATTCTGGTGTTTTAGCTACAATATTGTGGTAATTAGTATTTGGGAGCCTGTATCAATAGTTTTTTTGAGGCTAAAGTAGTAATCAAAGTAAAAGAAAGAAAAAATTAAGGGCTCCATTCAGTTACTAATAATGTTGTAACCAATAATGTTGTAATTCAATGTAGATTTTACAAAACAATTTTGTTGTTAGTATTCATATAATCTAAGAAATATTACATTTAAGCAGTTTACATCTATATTTACCGCATATTATACTATGACTAAAATTGATAATAAACTTACATGTGTAACAATTATTGATTATATAATTCTTTGATAACTAAATAGACAAATTCAGGGTTTAAAACATGAAGTAAGGGAAATGCTATGTTTCTTGATACATGCTTAGAAATATAACTTAAATCTTAAATTCAGTTTTTTTTTAATTTTAGTCTTTTAAAATTTTTCTTTACAAAATGTCACTGTCTTGCAAATACATATCTGACTTTAATGAAATTTTCAGGGCTTAAGTATGAATTATGATTTAAAAATGACATTAAAATTTATGCAAACCTACTCCATTAATGTATCTCATGTAACAGTGAACTTTAGTGTTAAAATGAACATAATTTTGATGTAGTTCTTAAACATTTTACTTGGAATTCTATTGTTTTCTTACCAGATTTTCACTTTAAACTACGTGGAACTATGTAAAAGTAAATACATTCAGTTGTACATATGATATTGTAATTTAAAGGTGTAATTTTAATTTTCTTGGTTGTTTATGTCACTACCAGTGCCATTACTTTCAGGGATATTTGGGAGTTTGTTACAGTTTACGAGTAACATTAGTACAAAAAAGCCTTACTAAGGATTCTGTATGGTCTGGTAGGGGAGCAGTTCTACCGAAGGGGTGAAACCATGATTTACCACACTGGGTGATGCCAACACTAATGATGCCACTGCAAAATTGCAGCGCTCCACCAGCAGTCACAGCACAACCTGATTTAGGTCTTTCAAGTAGGCTCAAAAGATTGCTTGTTCATGACTTTCACGTACACAAGTTTCCAGGTTAGCTCCAGGGCTTGTTTGTCCCCGCATGTTAAAAGAAGCGGAAACCCTGGTGGTGTAGTGATTAAGTGCTAACCAAGAGGTCGGCAGTTCAAATTGCCAGGAGCTCGTTGGAAACTCTATGGGACAGTTCTACTCTGTCCTATAGGGTCGCTATGAGTAGGAATCAACTTGACGGCAGTGGGTGGTGGTGGTAGTGGGCGGATTATTAAAAGAAGTAAAAACAAATGTTCACTTAAATGTTCTTGTCCTCTTGGATATGGTTCAGAGATTCAGGTAGATTGACTACCCAGCTTATTTAAAGTGAATTCATTAATAATGTATTTCAGCATCTCTGCCAGCATTTGATTCTCCCTCTCTATCCCAACCCTCTGCCATACATGCATACATGTGCACACACAAACACACAATAACCCTGGTAAGAGAAGTTTATAGAACGAGCATCTAGAAATGCATTCCCTAACAAAAGCTTTTAGAGATATAAAGTAAAAAGACAAAGAAAGGAAATACTGGAAGAAGAAAATTCTTGCAATTATAATAGTATTATTTGTAGAGGAATCAAAATACAAGAATAGTGGTAACCATAACACCACTGTTATGAAAATAAAATGAAGGAAGAACATGAGGGGTGCTTGTTTTCCAATACTACCATGGCTTCTCATAATTTTCAAAGAAAGGATGCTATTAGCACAGAGTGTAATAGCCACTCAACAAATACTTGTTGGGGCTCTGGTGGTGTGGTAGTTAAGAGCTCGGCTGCTAACCAAAAGATAGGCAGTTTGAATCCACCAGCCACTCCTTGGAAACCCTATGGGGTAGTTCTACTCTGTTCTATAGGGTCACTATAGTCGGAATAGACTCTGACAGTAATGGCTAAATACTTATTAACTGACTGACATGGTTAATACTCTGTCACAGAATTCAGATATGATTTCTGTATACTTCATCAGCACAAATGCAAGGAACATTCTTACTCTTTGCATTAGCAATAAATACATAAAATAAAATGCTGACCATAACTAATACTATGCTACCTATGAAATTTTAGCTTTGAGTTTAGCTCTTTCTGGAAAACCTCTTGAATATTCTGGCTGATTATCAGTCAATTTACTCATTAAGTCATCCATTCAGATAATACTTATTGAGTGTGTTAGGCATAGAATTGGGCACTGAATACAGTAATGACCAAAGGAGCCATTTTCCTGTTATCACAGAATTTATATTAAAGTTGAGGAGACAGATAATAAATATCATTAATAAATATACAAATGGTTAAATAGAATAATTTCAGATTGGGATAGGGCTATATGAAAAATAATAAAGATAATATGAATCAGAGTAAGGGATATGGTTGGGGATGAGTTGGCTAATCCATGATGAAATAAGTCCTCTCTGAAGAGAGTAATATTTTTTAATCATCTTAAGTTCAAGAATAAGCCATCCAGAGATCGATTTTCAGTAATGACAGACCAGTCTGTTTCCAACCAACACTCCCACTAGGAACAACTATAAAGCAGGAATAAATATAAAAATATATATTTGGTGGCATTAGAGCGATTTCAAGATAGTGAGGGTATGTAAGGAAACACAGAGAAATGAGTCCAACATTTGGGACCAGTTTTCCCTTTGACGCATTTGGTGATTCCTAAGTGGCAGCTGAGAAGCTGAAGTTAAAATCTTGGCTTAAAGGATGCGAGACTGAGCAGAAATTTTGGCAGTCTATTGGAACTAAACCAAAAACCAAACCCACTGCTGTTCAGTCGATTCCAACTCATAGTGACCCTATAGGACAGAGTAGAACTGCCCCGTAGAGTTTCCAGGGAGCGCCTGGTGGATTCGAACTGCCAGCCTTTTGGTTAGCAGCCATACCACTATGCCACCGGAATTTCCCTATTGGGACTAAAAAAAAAAAAAGAAAAACTGGGACTAGGGGACAAAAATTAGAATTTGGAACCCTCCAAAGAGGAGGATCCCCAAAAGGCTACTCTCTAGGACTGAGAATGTACTGGTAATAAAATAAAAAATGAAAATGATGGAAAGGTCAGTTTTGAATCTGCTCAATGTCTGGTTAGATTAATATGATCTATCTCTAGCCTTGACTAATTCTTTTTGGTATAACGACTCTGTGTATTCCTTCCATCTTCTTTTGATGCTTCCTGCGTCGTTTAATATTTTCCCCATGGAATTCTTCACTATTGCAACTCGAGGCTTGAATTTTTTCTTCAGTTCTTTCAGCCTGAGAAACGCTGAGCATCTTCTTCCCTTTTGGTTTTCCATCTCCAGCTCTTTGCACATGTCATTATAATACTTTACTTTGTCTTCTCGAGAGGCCCTTTGAAATCTTCAGTTCTTTCACTTCATCAATTCTTCCTTTTGCTTTAGCTGCTGGACTCTCAAGAGCAAGTTTCAGAGTCTCCTCTGACATCCATCTTGGTCTTTACTTCTTTCCTGTCTTTTCAGTGACCTCTTGTTTTCTTCATGGATGATGTCCTTCTACAACTTTTCTGGTCTTCAGTCACTAGTGTTCAATGCGTCAAATCTATTCTTTAGATGGTCTCTAAATTCAGGTGGGATATACTCAAGGTCCTATTTTGGCTCTGATTTTCTTCAGTTTCAGCTTGAACTTGCATATGAGCAATTGATGGTCTGTTTCGCAGTTGGTCCCTGGCCTTGTTCTGACTGATGATATTGAGCTTTTCCATCGTCTTTTTCCACAGATGTAGTCAATTTGATTTCTGTGTGTTCCATCTGGCTAGGTCCATGTGTATAAAAAAAAAAAAAATTTTTTTTTTTTTTGTGTATAGTCACCCTTTATGTTGGTGAAAGAAGGTATTTGCAATGAAGAAGTCGTTGGTCTTGCAAAATTCTATCATTTGATCTCTGGCATTGTTTCTATCACCAAGGCCATATTTTCTAAATACTGATCCTTCTTCTTTGTTTCCAACTTTTGCATTCCAATCCCCAGTAATTATCAATGCATCTTGATTGCATGTTGGATCAATTTCACACTGCAGGAGCTGATAAAAATCTTCTATTTCTTCATCTTTGGCCCTAGTGGTTGGCGTGTAAATTTGAATTATAGTTGTATTAACTGGTCTTCCTTGTAGGCGTATGGACATTATCCTATCACTGACAGCGTTGTACTTCAGGATAGATCTTGAAACGTTCTTTTTGACAATGAATGCAACACCATTCCTCTTCGAGTTGTCATTCCCAGCATAGTAGACTATATGATTGTCCAATTCAAAATGGCCAATACCAGTCCATTTCAGCTCACTAATGCCTAGGATATTGATGTTTAGGCATTCCGTTTCATTTTTGATGATTTCCAATTTTCCTAGATTTATACTTTGTACATTCCAGGTTCTGATTATTAATGGAAGTTTGCAGCTGTTTCTTCTCATTTTGAAGGAAGAAGTCCAAGCTGCTCTGAAGGCATTGGCGAAAAACGAGGCTCCAGGAATTGATGGAATATCAATTGAGACGTTTCAACAAACAGATGCGGCACAGGAGGTGCTCACTCGTCTATGCCAAGAAATATGGAAGACAGCTTCCTGGCCAACTGACTGAAAGAGATCCATATTTATGCCTATTCCCAAGAAAGGTGATCCTATGCAAGCAGCAGTCAAGAAATCAAAAGACACAGTGCATTGGGCAAATCTGCTGCAAAGGACCTCTTCAAAGTGTTGAAGAGCAAAGATGTTGCCCTGAAGACTAAGGTGCACCTGACCCAAGCCATGGTATTTTCAATTGCATCATATGCATGTGAAAGCTGGACAATGAATAAGGAAGACCGAAGAAGAGTTGACACCTTTGAATTGTGGTGTTGGCGAAGAATATTGAATATACCACGCACTGCCAAAAGAACGAACAAATCTGTGTTGGAGGAAGTGCGGCCAGAATGCTTCTTAGAGGCAAGGATGGCGAGACTGCGTCTTACATACTTTGGACATGTTGTCAGGAGGGATGAGTCCCTGGAGAAGGACACCATGCTTCGCAGAGTACAGGGTCAGCGGAAAAGAGGAAGACCCTCAACAAGGTGGATTGACACAGTGGCTGCAACAAAGAGCTCGAGCATAACAACGATTGTAATGATGGCACAGGACCGGTCAGTGTTTCATTCTGTTGTGCATAGGGTCGCTATGAGTCAGAACTG
This sequence comes from Elephas maximus indicus, assembly GCF_024166365.1. Lineage (NCBI taxonomy): Eukaryota > Metazoa > Chordata > Mammalia > Proboscidea > Elephantidae > Elephas > Elephas maximus. The sequence goes on from NC_064819.1 coordinate 166,042,746, forward strand.
ACTCGACTATACCTAACAACAACAACCATCTCTAGCCTAGTTGCCTGCAAAGAACAATTGCAAATCTTCTCTGGCGGAAGATAACATCATTGTGAGCTTTCACAGCATTTGGTGCTCAATATAAAATAACTAATGTACAAAAGGATAAGAACTGAATGAAAGTATGGAGAAAAAAAATCCTAGGTGATAGAATATACCCATAGAATAGTCAGATAGTGGCATAGTTGAATTATCAAACTTAGAATTTAAAATAATGTGACTAATATGTTTTATAATTTAAACACATAGGTAGAATTTTGGTAGAGAAATTATAAAAAAGAATAAATAGAAATTCTAGAACAAAAAGGCAATAACTAAAATTAAGAACTCACTGAATGGCTTATCAGCAGATTAATCAGAGCTGAAGCGAAAATTAGTGAACTGGAGCACAGGTCAGAAGAAAATATCCAGACTGAAGCACAGAGTGCTTAAAAAAAAAAAAAAAAGGAAAACACAGGAAAAAACATATGACATATGGATGTGGTGTAATGTTCAATGCATGTATAATTAGAGACCCAGAAAAAGTAGAGAGAGATAGGCAGAAACTACATTTGAACAGCTATGACTGAGAATCACTTGAAGCCACATTCAAGGAGCCTCTACAAACCCCAAGCAGGATGAATACAAAGAAAACTATACTTCAAAGCCAGTCCAGTGCCATTGAGTTGATTCTGACTCATAGAGACTGTATACTTAGGCACAGCATAATTAAACTGTTGAAAGTGAAAGACAAAAGCAATATTTTAAGCAATTAGAGAAAAAAGGAGTATTATCTTCAACAGATCAACAACTAGACTGACAATGGAATGGTATCTTTAAAGTGCTGAAAAAAATAACTTCCAACATATAATTTACTCTCAGTAAAAATATTCTTCAAAAGTTAATGTCAAATTAAGACATTTTAAATAAAAATTTGTCACCAGCAGACCCAAACTAAAGAAAACTAAAGGAAATTCTTTAAACAAAAGGTAACACAGATGGAGGCATAACCGTGCAGGAAAGAATGAAGAACACTGGAAAAGGTAAATACAGAATAAATGTAAATGACTATTCAGAATACAAAACAATGTTGTTACCAGAAGAACTAGATGGTTCTTGGCTACCACCAGTAACTGCCTTGACAGGGAACATAATAGAAAGTCCCAGACAGAGCAGGAGAAAAATGTAGAACAGAACTCAAAATCACGTAAAAAAGACTAGACTTAATGGTCTGACAGAGACTGGAGTGACCCCCGAAACTACGGCCCCTGAATGCACTGTCAACTCAGAATTGAAACCATTCCCGAAGCCCACTCTTCAGACAAAGAATGTTGTTTTGTTATGTGCCTTCTAGTGGGTTCCGACTCAAAGGGACCCCATCTACCGCAGAACGAAACACTGCCTGGTCCTGAGCCATGCTCACAATCATTCTTATGCTTGAGCCCATCGTTGCCACCACTGTGTCAATCCACCTCTTTGAGGCTCTTTCTCTTTTCTGCTGACCCTCTACTTTACCAAGCGTGATGTCCTTCTCCAGGGACTGATCCCTTCTGACAACATGTCTAAAGTATGTGAGATGCAGTCTCGCCATCCTCGCTTCTAAGGAGTGTTCTGGTTGTATTTCTCCCAAGACAGATTTGTTCTTTTGGCAGTCCGTGGTATATTCAATATTCTTCACCAATACCACAATTCAAAGGCGTCAATTCTTGTTCAGTCTTCTTTATTCATTGTCCAGCTTTCACATGCATATGATGCGATTGAAAATATCACGGCTTGGGCCAGGCACACCTTAGTCTTCAAGGTGACATCTTTGCTTTTTAACACTTTGAAGAGGTCCTTTGCAGCAGATTTGCCCAATGCAATGCGTCTTTTGATTCTTGATTGCTGCTTTCATGGGTGTTGATTGTGGATCCAAGCAAAATGAACTCCTTGACAACTTCGATCTTTTCTCCGTTTTTCATGATGTTGCCAGATTAGACAGGACTGTAAAACAGAAAATAATACACAGGAGGATATAAGGGACCAAGTGAGCAGTTCCTGTTCAAAAGCAGGATGGGAAGACAGTAAGGGACAGGAACTGGTCAAATGGACATGGGGAACCTGGGGTGGAAAGAGGGAGTATGCTGTCACATTGTGGCAATTGCAAGTAATGTCACAAAACAATACATGTATAAATTTTTGAATGAGAAATTGACCTGTAAACTTTCACCTAACACACAATTAAGAAAAGGCAAAAAGAAAAAAAAAGACTCAATTTGCTTGAAATAGATAATTTTGGATCAGTCAAGAGATAGAGTGTATACCTCTATCATTATTTCTGAAAAAAAAAACTGTAGGTTTTAAGTTCTTCAAGAATATAACCTATAGTTCAATAAATATGTAAAAAAATATTCATCAGTTTGGGCAAAAAATAGTTTTTGGCTGTACAAAAGCAATATATTATGGGGTTTAATTATGTCATGCAAACACACATACACATATATGTGTATGTATATATTCTATACTGTACAATAAACCAAAAAAAAAAAAACCCATTGCCATCAAGTTGATTCTGACTCATAGCGACCCCATAGGACAGAGTAGAACTGCCCCCAAGAGTGCCTGGTGGATTCGAACTGCTGACGTTTTGGTTAGCAGCCATAACACTTAAGCACTATGCAACCTGGGTTTCCACACTGTACAATGTATGTACCAAAATCTGTTCCAGTTCCTATGACTGCACAACAAATTACTCCAAAACTTAGTGACTTAAAACAATGACAACATTTATTTTGTTCACAATTTGGGCAGGATTGGCAGTAATAGCTTATTTTGGCTTAAGTTGGTAACAGCTGAAGGCTTGCTCTCATGTCTGGCAGTTGATGCTGGGTATTGGCTGAGAACTGTCCTGGGCCTGTTGGTGCAACACTTTATTCCATATAGCCTGGTCAGAATGCCAGCTGGGTTCTAAGGGTGAGCTTTCAGAGACAGGAAGAGAGAGAGAGAGAGATTGACTTGGTGGAAGATTATTCCAGGCAGGGAAATAGCAACTAGTAGAAGTGTTCTGGGGTAGGAATTAGTTGACGTGTTCAAGAGAGAAAGAAGGGCAGCGAGGCTGAATGAGGGGCACGATGGTCTGAGATAATGTTGGAACTAGGCAGGAGAATTAGGTAGGAGCATTTCAAGTTTCAGTCAGTGAAAATGTACTGCAGCAAATGCTATCTGACAGGTACTAGTATTTTCTACGCGAGAATCTTCAGAAAGAGAAGATAGCATATTAGATTTAGGGACACTCTCTTTGTAAACATATTTAAATCTGACCATTAAAAATTTATCATCATGGATATTCAAATTTCTATAACTTTACATTAATAAGTGACTTCACATATTATGGTGAAATGAGTTCCTTTATGTGGCCTTTTGCCTTGGTTCTTTGGAAAAACAACTTGAGAGATTTTTCCCCTGAGCCCTGAAGAGTTACTTTGCCCTAGTTTTCTACCCTAGAGGGTTTGTTACTTTTGTTCAGGTTGATTGACATTTCCTGGGTAAGCTGTAAACAACTGTAGAAAATGTCTTAATTTTACCTTTATTTTAGAAGAATGCTTTTACTGAATATAAAATTGTAGGTTGGAAGTTATTTTTTTGGTCTTGTCCTGGGCTGCAGCCTGCCCTGTGATTGGTATGCACCTTGTAAGAATTGATTAGTAGACTATGCAAATGAATTACCATCACCTATTTTTTTTTTAAATACTATGCAAATGAAGTAACTGTGGCCTAAACCAAAAAAAACAAAAAACCCACCGCCACCACCAAACTGGTTGAGTCAATTTCTACCCATAGCAACCCTACATGACAGAGTGGAACTGCCCCAAAAGGTTTCCAAGGAGCAGCTGGTGGATTTGAACTACCAACCTTTTGGTTAGCCACCATATCTCTTAACCACTGTACCACCAGGGCTCCCATCTGTTGCCTACCAAGAGGGAATTGGTCAATTTGTGGCCCTGCTGGAAGGAATCATGCATTGGAATTGACAAGGAGTTGTGTTCATAAGCAGCGAACCCCACAGTTTTTGAGACAGAAGGAAACAGGAAAAGAAGCACGAGGAAGAAGCAGAAGAAAGAAGCAGAGAGAGATTGACAGGAGGCAAGGAACCTCCTAAAAGAAGTATAACACAGGTCAAGTGTGGTAACACTGAAGACAGTGACGGGCCGTAAGGTGCCCTATGGCAGAGTCAGCGGTGAAAAGTGGCTCCAGAGGCTTCTCTGCTCTGCCACAGTTCCCACCCCCATAGCCCGCCAAGCCCTGGTTTCTAACTGCTATTTGGCACCACCACCTGCTGCCGTAACTGCAGTTTGAATTTGGCCAAAATCCCACGCATGCGCAAACGGAGATCTTGGCGCATGCGCAGGACAAGAAGAGCCCTGGGCCGAAACTTGACCCTCGACCTGACCTTCGCTGGAGAGGAAGATGTTCCCTGGCACACAGCTGCACCGGAGGGCGTTTGAAAAGCAACGTTTTTCTTCCTTTGCAAATGATGGAAACCCTGGTGACATAGCGGTTAAGTACTACGGCTGTTAACCAAAAGGTCAGGAGTTCACATCCACCAGGCACTCCTTGCAAACTCTGTGGGGCAGTTCTGCTCTGTCCTACAGGGTCGCTATGAGTTGGAATCGACTGGAGGGCAACAAGTTTGGTTTTTCTTTTTTTGCAAATGACGCAGCACCTGGATCTCCAAATATGGACATGGGAGGGACCAGAGTGTCCGTTTTTTGGGCGCCAATCCTGCCCCCTGGGGACTGGAGGGCATAAAAGCTCCAAGCTCCCTTGGGGCTGGGAGCCCGTGGTCTTTCAGCTTCTAGGACCCAGGTTGCTTTTTGTTTGCACAAACAGTAAATTTCCACTTTCTGTTTCCCTTGAAACTGGTGGTGTGGCATCCATCTTATTTTGATTGGCTGATGGGACAGGACAAGAACCCTCTTTCGCTTACAAAATGGCAGGACCAAGAGGAGCCTGTCTTCAGGGAGCCAAGAGGTGGCCTGTCCTCAGAGAACTGAGAGGAAGCCTGCATGGCCTAGAAGAGCTGAATGAGCTGTCCATTAGTGAAGAAAGGAGATTTTTCCTACATGCTTCCTGATCCTGATCCCGGGTTGTACCCTGTTACTGCCTTCAGAAACCACTTAACTGTAAGTATGGTCTGTAAGTGCTGTGTGGCCATTGCAGTGGATTATCGAACCCAGAAGAGAAGTAGAGTGCCATGAGAGGGATGGCTGGTGTCAGCATTGGTAAAAAGGTTGGAGAGTGGTGGTATGTTTGACTTCCACCTTATGGGAATTTGCTTTGGCTAATCCTGGTCATTATCCCCCTGAAGTTAGACAGACTCTGATGCTAGTACTGCTACTACCCTTTAATATACATCAAACATATTTTGTAGTCATTGCTGAAGTCTCAGTGGGTAAAATGTTATTGGGCATTTGCTGAGGATTCAAAGATACTGTGATTGGAAGGCAAACCACGTGAGATTACTGAAAACTTGCTTCTAATAATATTTGCCACTTAAAAAAAAAAGGTAATGCCAAAACACCAAACCCACTGCTGTCTAGTCGATTACGACTCATAGCGACCCTACAGGACAGAGTAGAATTGCCCTATAGAGTTTCCAGGGGGTGCCTAGCGGATTTGAACTGCTTACCTGTTGGTTAGCAGCCGTAGCACTTAAACACTTCACCACCAGGGTTTCTGCCTAAATAAAAAATACCTGTCTGTTCTTCATACTGTGGGGGCTTGCATGTTTTTGTGATGCTGGAAGCGATGCCACTGGTATTCAAGTACCAGCAGGGTCATTCATGGCAGACAGGTTTTAGCTGAGCTTCCAGACTAACACAGACTAGGAAGAAGGACCTGGCAGTCTACTTCTAAAAAGAAGTAGTCAGTATTCACTTTGAATACCTTATGAATAGAAGCAGCACATTGTCTGATACAGTGCTGGAAGATGCATCTCCTCAGGTTGGAAGGCACTCAAAAGACAACTGGGAAAGAGCTGTCTCCTCAAAGTAGTTATTCTTGTTAGGTGCCATTCAGTCAGTTCCAGCTAATAGCGACCCCGTGAACAACAGAATGAAACACTTCCCGGCCCTGTGCCATCCTCACAATCATTGCCATGCTCAAGCCCATTGTTGCAGCAACTATGTCAGTTCATCTTATTGAGAATCTTCCTCTTTTTCGATGACCCACTACTTTATCAAGCATGATGTCCTTCTCCAGGAACTGATCCCTCCTAATAACATGTCCAAAGTGTGTGAGAGGTAGTCATCCTTGCTTCTAAGGAGCCCACTGCAGAACAGACCATCAATTGCTCAAAAGCAAGTTCAAGTGGAAACTGAAGAAAATTAGAACAAGTTCACGAGAGTCAAAGTACGACCTTGAGTATATCCCACTGGAATTCAAAGACCATGTCAAGAGTAGATTTTATGCATTGAACACTAATGACTGAAGATCAGAAGAATTGTGGAATGACATCAGGAACAGCATGCATGAAGAAAGCAAGAGGTCATTGAAAAGACAGAAAGGAAAGAAAAGATCAAAATGGTTGTCAGAAGAGTGAAACTTTGTCTTGAATGTCGAGTAGCTAAAGTGAAGGGAAGAAATGTTGAAGTAAAAGAGCTAAGCAGAAGATTTCAAAGGGCAGCTCGAGAAGACAAAGTGAAGTATTATAATGACATGTGCAAAGACCTGGAGGTATAAAATCAAAAGGGAAGAACATGGTCAGCATTTCTAAAGCTGTAAGAACTGAAGAAAAATTCAAGCCTTGAGTTGCAATGTTGAAGGATTCTATGGGGAAAATATTAAGCAATGCAGGAAGCATCAAAAGAAGATGGAAGGAATATACAGAGTCATTATACCAAAAAGAATTGGTTGACCTTCAACCATTTCAGGAGGTAGCATATGATTAGGAAGCAATGGTACTGAAGAAAGAAGTCTAAGCTGCACTGAAGGCATTGGCGAAAAACAAGGGTTCAGGAACTGATGGAATACTAATTGAGAGATTTCAACAAACGGATGCAGTGGTGGAAGTGCTCACTCATCTGTGCCAAGAAATTTGGAAGATAACTACCTGGCCCACCGACTGGAAGAGATCCATATTTATGCCTATTCCAAAGAAAGGTGATCCAACAGAATGGGGAAATTATCAAACAATATCATTAATATCACACATAAGTAAAATTTTGCTGAAGATCATTCAAAAGCGGCTGCAGTAGTGTTTCCACAGGGAACTGCCAGGAATTCAAGCCAGGTTCAGAAGAGGATGTGGAACCAGGGATGTCATTGCTGATATCAGATAGATCCTGGCTGAAAGCATAGAATACCAGAAAGATGTTTACCTGTGTTTTATTGACTATGCAAAGGCATTTGACTGTGTGGATCATCACAAATTATGGATAACGTTACGAAGATTGGAAATTTCAGAACGCTTAATTGTGCTCGTGAGGAATCTGTACATAGATCAAGAGGCAGTTGTTCAAACAGAACAAGGGGATCCTGAGTGGTTTAAAGTCAGGAAAGGTGTGTGTCAGGGTTGTATTCTTTCACTATACATATTTAATCTGTATGCTGAACAGATAATCTGAGAAGCTGGACTATATGAAGAAGAACGGGGCATCAGGATTGGAGGAGGACTTATTAACAACCTTCGTTATGCAGATCACACAACCTTCCTTGCTGAAAGTGAAGAGGGCATAAAGCACTTGCTGATAAACATCAAAGACCACACAGCCTTCAGGATGGATTACACCTCAATATAAAGAAAACAAAAATCCCCACAACTGTACTAATAAGCAACATCATGATAAACAGAGAAAAGATTGAAGTTGTCAAGGATTTCGTTTTACTTGGATCCACAATCAACACCCATGGAAGCAGCAGTTGAGAAATCAGATGATGCATTGCATTGGGCAAATCTGCTGCAAAAGACCTCTTTAAAGTGTTGAAAAGCAAAAACGTCACCTTAAAGACAAAGATGTGTCTGACCCAAGCCTTGGTGTTTTCAGTTGCCTCATATGGATTTGAATAAGGAAGACTGAAGAAGAATTGACATCTTTGTATTGTGGTGTTGGCAAAGGATATTGAATATACTGTGGGCTGCCAAAAGATGGAACAAATCTGTCTTGGAAAAAGCACAACCAGAATGCTCTTTAGAAGCAAGGATGGCGAGACTACATCTCACACACTTCGGACATGTTGTCAGGCAAGATCAGTTCCTGGAGAAGGACATCATGCTTGGTAAAGTAGAGGGTAAGTGAAAAAGAGGAAGACCCTCAACAAGATGGATTGACACAGTGGCTGCAACAATGGGCTCAAGCATAATAAGGATTGTGAGGATGGCACAGGACTGGGCAGTGTTTAGTTCTGTTGTACATAGGATCGCTATGAGTTGGAGCCAACTCAATGATACCAAACAACAGCAACAGATGAAAAATAGCTGATGACATGTTACTGGAGATAACTTCTCTTCCTCCCCATTCTACGTTACACTCATCTCACTCTTTGGGAAAGCTAAAGCACTCAGTTGAATAGATAAGACTACATTGCATTGAACATAGATAGATTTGAAATATCAGTGTGGGACGATGAAAAAAATTGAAGCAAAAAGTAGAAAGTATTTTTTTCCTTCCATAGGGTCTGACTCTATAGGCTTTCATTGGTTTATTAAACCCAGAGAAAAAGGTCTTTTAGCAGCTTTTAAAGTGCACTGACAGACACGCTTTTCAGTTGTTCTGCTTAAGTGCCTCTCCTTAATGGCGTTAATAATAATTCAGTTTTCTGGCAGGAGATAAATTCTTTCAGAAAGTTTCTGCAATCTGAATAAATGTGGAATTACTGAAGTGCCCTGATGTCATTACTTGATTTACAAATCAAAGTATGAGTAGTCTTTTGGGGGATACTTTATATTAGAACAAGATAACATTCCTCTTAACAGGAGATTCTGTGTTGTTTAGGATTCATGTTTTTTAAGGATTTCCACGCTTTTTAGGGATTCCATGTTTTTTTTAGGGATTCCTTCTTCCTAGACTCCTTTGTCCTCTCATACATGCTAAGGGAACCCTATGCATCCTGTAGGTACCAGCTTATAGGTTATCTCCAATGAGTTCTCAAATCCCTCAAGTTAATTACTCTCTGCTTTTCTCTCCCATAGCAAGTAACTCTTACAGACTTTCTAATATTATTTTGTAACTCATTAACATTCTTGACTAGGCTGCTAGCTCCTTAAGAACAGAGATTGTTGCTTGGTTTTCATTTTTCTTTTGTGGGACCAGCCACAGTCTCTGTTGCTTCCTAAAGGAAGCCTGCTGAATGTTTTTCCTTAACTCCAAAACGCCTAGTTACCACATATCTTCATATATTCTATGCCTTTCATTACACAACATCTTTTCTTAGCTATAACATGACTCATAGAGTTACAATGAGTTTTAAGAAAAACTGCAGATTAATTATCTGACAGAGCGAAATGTCATGACACTTTCAAAATGATTCATTACAGACAAAAGCTGTCGGAATAAGTACTGCAACTAAAATCTATTCTTTGCAGTGGAAGCGTTGACCAAAAAAAAAAAAAAAAATTATCCTGGAGTATCCCATGATGATAAAGCATGTGTTATTTGATTTCTTGTCACAGTTAAAGGAATTCATATGTGTAAAATTGTTCAGCTTATATTCAACACAAGTAATTCAAACTAATGAATAAATATAACAGCAAATAATATTTAATGTTGTATTCCAGGTATGAAAGATGTTTTGTGTTTTAAGTTAAAAGTGAGAAAGACAGATAGTTTGTTTATAAGCAATGGCTTTTTGGGCACCAATATTCTGCATGTTAATTCACCTTATTTTATGAGGATTAGAGCCAAGACTAAATAATACAAGATCTCGGAAGAAGGGTTCTTATATGAATAAAGTAGAAGCTACTGTAATCAAAGTGATGATGAATACTGATTTTATTTGCAAAAAAGAAAGTTTCTTATCTATTCAGAATATAACTTTTTTTTTTGGCTTACAGATATAATTATTAGTTTCTCTCTGAATCCAGCCTTATATTTTTTAATTATTTTGAAAAATTACAATTAAAGAGCCACTCTATTGTCTATCTTAATCTACAAATAAATTAAAATGATGTGCAAAAAAATATACAAAACAACAGACAGATGAAGAAATTGAGGCCAAAAAAAAATTAAACCCACTGCCGTCGAGTCAATTCTGACTCATAGCGACCCTATAGGACAGAGAAGAACTGCCCCATAGAGCTTCCAAGGAGTGCCTGGTGGATTTGATTAAAAAAAAGATTAGGAAAATAAATACTGGGTGAGCTCTTTCCTACAGATTGTAGCCGTAATGGTCTGAACAGTTGCCAGAAAGCCAGTAGGAAGGCAGTGGGACACTAAAATGGACAGTTATTGGCTAATGTCCTTGTCTTAGTTATCTAGTGCTGCTCTAACAGAAATACCACAAGTGGATGGCTTCAATAAACAGAAATTTATTCTCTCACAGTTTAGGAGGCTAGAAATCTGAATTCAGGCCACCATCTCTAGGGAAAGGCTTTCTCTTTCTGTTGGGTCTGGGGGAAGGTCCTTGTCATCAATCTTCCCCTGGTCTAGGAGCTTCTCAGTGCAGGGACCCCAGGTCCAAAGGGGACACTCTGCTTCTGGATCTTTTTGCTTCATGGTAATGTCCCTCTCATCTCTGCTCGATTCTTTTATATTTCAAAAGAGATTACCTCAAGATACAACTTAATTGTGTAGATTGAGTCCTGCCTCATTAACATAACTGCCTCTAATCCTGCCTCATTAACATCATAGTGGTTAGGATTTACAGCACATTTGATAATCACATCAGATCACAAAATGGCGGACAGTCACACGACACTGGGAATCATGGTCTGGCAAATCTGACACACACCTTTGGGGAACACAATTCAATCCATAACAGCCCTTATTACTAACCTAAACTGGATGTATATAATTTGATGAATGTTTAATGCAGTTTATTACAGTTTAAGCTAGCCATAATATTCTATTAATTTTATTACAATCATGAATATGCTGAAGAAACTAAAAATATCTGTGTCCTTTTAGCAGTCGAGTTAAAATGCCACTGTTGTACTGCTGTTATTCTTGTCTCAAAAAACAAAGGAGGTTTAGTGATCCTTTAGGTGTGTAAATTATAACTGTGAAATGACTTACTGAAGTTTGGACAGGCATTTGGCATGATTCATTTGTGGTTGGGGCAGGGGGTCAGCTGCCAGGCAGGATGGTAAAAGGCTCTGAAGTCAGAGGAACCTGCATGGGTTCATTCCTTCCACCTGCTTACTAATTATGTGACTTTGGGAAATTGACTTTATCATTCTAGGCCTCAGTTTCCTTATCTGTAAATTGGAAATACCAAAGTACTCTTCATATATAGTTGCTTTAAGAAAATTAAAGGAGATCAGTCATGTTAACCAAATAATAAAATACCTGGCACAATGTAAGCTCTGGATGCATGTTTCAAAACAAACTTATTGCCACTGAGTTCATTCCAACTCATAGTGCCCCTATAGGATACAATAGAACTGCCCCAGAGGGTTTCCAAGGAGCGGCTAGTAGACTGGAACTGCTGACCTTTTGATTAGCAGCCAAATGCTTAAACACTGCACCACGAGGGCCCCATGTTAGTTATTATCAATGATGATGATAAAACATCAGATATACAAAGTATAACTAAACAAAAATGAGAGATAAATAATGAGACTGAATTTGAACTGCTTTTGTGAAAAAAAGGAATTATTTTATCAGCCTATTTAGGATCTCCTGCTTTATAATGAGATGAGTTTTCTCCCTGATCCCTGGCATCACATTATCAGATTCAGTACCTTGTGTGTGCTTGGACTCAATCAAGGATCTTTATCTCCAGGTTTTAGAAATACACATCTTTGACCAGATGCTTCTTATGAGATACATTGTCATTATAATGGAATAAATTGCATCCCCCCAAAATGTGTATCAGTTTGGCTGGGCCATGATTCCCAGTATTCTATGGTTGTCCTCCATTTTGTGATTGTAATTTTATGTTAAGAAGGATTAGGGTGGGATTGTAACACCACCCTTACTCAGGTCACCTCTCTGATCCAAGGTAAAGGGAGTTTCCTTGGGTGTGGCCTGTACCACCTTTTCTCTCTCAAGAGATAAAAGGAAAGGGAAGTAAGCAGAGAGTTGGGGACCTCATACCAACAAGAAAGCACCACCAGGAGCTGAGTGCGTCCTTTGGATCCAGGTTCCCTGTGCCTAAGAAAGTCCTCAACCATGGGAAGATTGAGGACAAGGACCTTCTCCCAGAGCTGACAGAGAGACAGAAAGCCTTCCCCTAGAGCTGATGCCTTGAATTTGGACTTTTAGCCTACTTCACTGTAAGGAAATAAATTTCTCTTTGCTAAAGCCATCCACTTGTGGTATTTCTGTTATGGCAGCACTAGATGACTAAAACAGTCATCAACAATACAAAAACAAGACCTCATTGCCATGAAACTTACTGTATTACAGAATGATCTCAAGACCTATTCACTCATTCATAATCAAATGTATTGTTCTGGGCATTATGCTAAGCACGAGGGACATAAATACAAATAAGACACCTGTTCTGATGTTATGAAGTTCACAGTGTATGTGGCAGTTTATAAAGAGATAATTGTATTGTAATAAAGGGATATGACGTACTAGAAAAGAGAAAGTGTTCAGCTCTTTATGGGATGGGGGGGTGGAGGCAGGACCTGTGTAAGGAAAGTTTTCTGAAAATATTTAAGATTTATATTGAGTTTTGAAGGAAGAGTAGGAGTTTTCCAATGGGAAACATGAAAGAAGGGTATTCTTTACAGAAGAAATAGTTTAGAAGCCCTCTGATACAACAACATTCTAGCACAAAAACAAATTTGTACAGTTCATGAGAAATTTTTATATTGGGTCTTTGCTTTGATTTTAACTGAATATATCAGGCACCATTGGTCAATGTTTGCCACATACTGTGAACTCTTTGAGTATAAGGAAGAGTCTTACTTGACTTTGAATTTCTAGCACAGGCTCTAGTGTGTAGAGGGAGTTCAACAGGTGATTGCCGCATAACTTTATGATGAGGAATGCATGGGCTTTTTTCCTTTAAAGATAATCTCTAGAGTTTTCAAGCTTTATTATTTTGTTAATGAGTAAATATTATGAATAAATTTATTAAGTAGATAAAATTAACTCAACAATGGCCTACAGTGAGCAAAACATTGGATTAAGTTCTCAGGGGCTAGTGGGATGCAAGATGAGACAGATGTGGGCCTTACTCTTCAAGGGCTTGTAGGCATAAACCAAAAAAAAAAAAAAAAACCAAACCCATTGCCATTGAGGCAGTTCCTAATCTAGGCATGGGTAGAAGCAATAAGACTCTGGGAAGTGCTCAAATAAAGATAACAAGAGAAATAGGCAAGGAAATCCCAGGCAGAGGAGTCCCTTCAAACAAAGGAATGGAATCAGAAAGGGCAAGGGGTTTTTGAGGGAACGTAAATATTCTGGAATGAGTTACGTGGATGTGTGTGTGTGTGTGTGTGTGTGTGTGTGTGTGTGTGTGTAGGGGGGAGGCAAATATGAATAACATATTAAGAAATGTGGATTTTATTCTGTGGTTGCTAAAACTGATCAGAGGAATGAAATCATCAAAACTTAGTATATATTCAGAAAAGTGTCGATATCTTAATTGTATAGCTTGATGACTTATCATAAGCTCAGCACACTTATATACCCAGTCCCCAGATTAAAAAACAGAGCATTGCCAGCACTCCACCAGCCCCACCTCATGCTCTTTCCCAGTCATTACCCCTCAAGGATACCTGCTATCCTGACTTCTAATATCAAGAGTAGTTTTGCTTGTTTTTTAATTTTATATAAATGGAGTCATAAAAAATATATTCTTTTATGTTGAGTTTCTGTCATTCAATATTTTATTGTGTGATTCCATCCATAGAATTGAGTGTGATTGTGAATTATTTATTCTCATTGCTGTATAGTATTACTTTGAATAAATATGCCACAATTTAATTTTTTCATTCTGCTGTTGGGAATTTGGGTAGTTTCTTGATCTGTATTTTGAGGAAACATTCTCTGGCATTTAGTAATATTTTTATGAGTAAAATTGGTGAGTCTTAGGGTACGCACATATTCAGCTTCAGTACATACTACAAACTGATTTCCAATCAAGTTGTATCATTCGCATCAATGTTGTATGAGAGTTTTAGCTTCTTCACATCCTTGGCATACTTGGTATTTTTGTCTTTTTCATCTTAGCCTTTCTAGTGGGTATGCAGTGGTATCTTACTGTTCTTTCAATTTGTATTTTGTTCAGGGAGATAGCTTTTGCAGTAATATGTATTGGACTGGGGAGAGGACATATTGGATACGGACTTAACAGGAGTTGGAGCCTGAATATGAGTGATAGCAGAATATTTCTGAGGTTGAGAGCCTGGGTAAATGGAATGATGACAATGTCATTATTAAAGACAGAGACACAGAAAAAGGAAAGTCTCTGGGGGAAGAATATGACAAAGTCACTTGAATTTGAGGCATAATTAGTACTTTACGTGGGGTTACCATGATTTTGGACTTCTCAGAGGCTTGCCATTCCCTAATCATTAAAGGCCATACTTTTTTTTTTTTTTAAGGCAAGTTATATCTTTCACTGTTGTTGTTGTTAGGTGCTGTCAAGTCTCTCACTAGCCATGTTTTAATAATAAATCAAAGTATACTTCAAAAAAGGTACCAGAAACCATTAAAAGGATTTATACCACCTGGATTGCTGAAAGGCTATTTATATATGCTACTACCCAATTCTTTATAGCGTGCTTCTCTGTACTATTGGCGAATTCCTGCTCCCCCTTCAAAATGTGAATTTTATATGGACCTGAAGTCATAAAGATGGGAAAAAGGATGAATTGTTTGGTAACGTGGTATATAGGCAGGTTCCAAGAGAATTGTCTATCATAGGAATAAACATTTGAACAAAGTTCCTAATATTTTCAAAGGACTTCAAAAGACTTTTTTTCACATTTTAATCTGTGAATAATATTGAAGTTTGTTCTTGAAATGCCACTTGTCTTAGTCAGGGTTCTCCAGAGAAACAAGTAAAAAAAAAGTGTGTGTATATATATATATATATACTTTTTACGTCAAGAAATTGGCTGCCACCATTGTGAGGGCTGGCAAATCCTAAATCCTTATGTCAGGCAACTGGCTGGAGATTCCTGTAGGCTTGAGTCCCAAAATTTATAAGTTAGGGGAGGAGAAGAGTGAAGAGGCAAGAGTGTTCTTGCAAAATGTCTATTTATAGTCTGGAGGTCTAGAGGCAGAATACCCTAGGGATATGCCCTTTTTGCTCTCATGTTCTTAAGTGATTGATGCCTACCTACATTATGGAAGGTAATCTGCTTTACTTGAGCCTGACTGATTTAATCGTATGTAATTATTGGCTAAGATAGTGTTTTACCAAACATCTGGGCCTTGTAATCTAGCCAAGTTGACACAAAAAATTATCACACCACTAACGAACTCATTTAATAAAAATAAATTTTACTTACACAAATTTGGGTCCTTAAAAAAATTACAAGAATTTCAAGTGTTTTACTGACATGTTGGCTCTGAATATAAAAATTGAATGTCTTTTTTCCCTTGACATTTATTCCTATATACAACTATTTCTGTGTTTCATTAACTGGAATGATCTGCCCATGATAAGTATCTACTCTCTGAAGTATGGCTAGTTACTACCTGCTGAAAATGGACATTTTGTTCTAGATTTTGAATTATTTACTAGGTTAAATAATTTAATTTAGAAATAACTTGTGGTCCCTGTTATTGAAAAACTTACTGGAAATTTGCCATGCAGGTTAGAGGTGCTTGTCTTGCTTCTCTTGTTCACCTTTTTAACTCTCGCTCATTGAATTAGCTGGGAGTTGGAGGAGGCTTTAACTGGGTGAGAAAATCCTTAGGGCTATTTCTAAAGGTTTACTTCTCACATCAGGGGCCAATGGGAGCATGCTGGGGATTTTGCTTTTTTTAGCTGAGACTGGAAGAGATCACCAGGTAAAATGAGGTATGTGCTTGGTACCTGGGTACATTTACACATCTTTAGAAAGATTCCCTCAACAACAGCTATTGAGTGTCCTCTCATTATTTGGTCATAAAAAAAGCTAATAGGAATTTGTAGTTATTGTTTGATATAGATACTTTCTTCTTGAGTTTTCATGTCCGTACAACCAACCAGAGGGCAATATAGTTATTTGGTGATAAAGAGTAGCCAAAAATAGTTTTCAAATGAACTTTTAATTACTGCTTTAGTTACCCTATAAACACTGTACTTATTGAGGGGGGTCAGTATTTTGAGTATGTTTTATTTGTCTGTCTTAAGTATTTTGAAATCTAAAATCACAGAAGAAATATTTTTAGACAGTGGAGAATATTTCCTTTGAAAATGTTAGCATATGTACAGTTGATAATTATTATTTTGGTAGCTGCCATGAATTGAATTATGTCCCGCCCAAAATGTGTGTATCTGTTTGGCTGGGCCGTGATTCCTGGTGTTCTGTGATTCTCCTATATGTTGTAAATCTTGCCTCTATGATGTTAATGAGGGAGAATGGGCGGCAGTTGTGTTAGTGAGGCAGGACTCAGTCTACTAGATTGGATTGTGTTTTGAGGAAATCTCTTGAGATATAAAAGAGAGAAGTGAGCAGAGACAAGCAGACCTCATACCATCAAGAAAGCACTACCAGGAGCAGAGCATGTCCCTGCACAGGAAGCTTCTAGGCTGGGGGAAGGTTGATGAGAAGGCCGACAGAGAAAGAAAGCCTTCTCTTGGAGCTGACGCCCTGAATTTGCACTTTTACCCTACTTTACGGTGAGGAAATTAACTTCTGTTTGTTAAAGCCATGAACTTGTGGTATTTCTGTTATAGCAACACTAGATGACTAAGACAGTATCCATAGTCCTTAAAGTTTCCTGAAACCCTGAATTAGTGAATACCCAATCAGACTTGTTTGAAGTTGCTAGGACAATGGACAAGGGACAAGTTTTTAATTGTTCTGTGCATGTGCATAGCTTTAAATGCCTGTAAAAACCTGGCGAGTAGGCAAATTGGCAAACATAGAATCCGAGAACAGTGAGGATGAATGGAGTGTATCAAGTATCTTTAAAAGGTTAATTTTCCTTTTCAATCCTAAAATGATTTTCAAAATACTTTATTTAAAAGCTTTATTTAAACAGTTGTTCAAACCAAGGTATTGTGATGGTTAAGGTTATGTGTCAGCTTGGCTGGGCCATGATTCTCAGTGGTTTGGCAGTTATGACGTAGTTTGGCAGCTATGCCTTGATGTGATCACCTCCATAATAAGATCTGATGTAATCACCACCATGATGAGATTGGTTATGAGCAGCCAGTCAGTTGAAAGAGAGTTTCCTTGGGGATGTGGCCTGCACCAAATATAGGAAGACGTTCTGGCAAAGCTTTTGGGCTTTTGCTGGCTCCTGTTCATCTGACCTCCAGTTCTCGGGGTTTGAGCTAGCAGCTTACCTGCCATTTTACTTGCTGATCTTGGGATTCATTGGCCTTTGCAGCCTATGAGCCAGAGGCCTGCTAGACTAGCCCCTGCAGCTGCGTGAGTCAAGAGAAGACTCCAGCCTGACTCATGGACTTAGGAATTTCCAGCCCCTACAAATTTGTGAGCCATTTCCTTAATATAAATCTCTCCATATATTTTTTTATACCTTTCACTGGTTTTGCTTCTCTAGAGAACCCCAGCCTAAAGACAATGGGCAAGTTATATGAACAGGCAATTCATAGAGCAGGAAACCAAATGATCAGGACACACAGAAAACTCTGTCTCACTAGTACTCGGGAAAATGCATTTAAACGCAAGATATTGGTTTACAGCCACCAAATAGCAAAGTTTAAAGAGTTTAACAATATTAGTGAGGTCAGTTGGCAGTGGGTACACTCTTCCATTGCCGATGATACTGTTAGTTAGTAAAATCACTGTGGAAAGCATGTGGCAATTGCTAGCAAAATAAACAATGCTTATACCTGTCCTAGGTATATGTTGTTGTTGTCCTAGGTGTATGTTGTTAGGTGCTGTCAGTTCTGACTCATAGTGAACCCAATGTGACGGAGGAGAATTGCCCCATAGGGTTTTCTAGGCTGTAATCTTTATGGAAGCAGATTACCAGGTCTTTGTTCCACATAGCCACTGGGTGGGTTCTAACTGTCAGCCTTTTGGTCAGCAGCCAAGCACTTAACTATTGCACCACAGAGCTTATTCCTAGATGTATAGCCTAAAGAAAATCTTGCATATGTGAACAAAGACACCTTTTACCACAATGGTGAAGAACAAATTTGTGAAGGAACCCCCAGCATCCTTGAAGGCTTCTGCAATTGCTATCTTGTGTGAGTCAGATTTGATTGTGTGAACTGCCCTAACTGAATAAGGTGGCAGAGTGGTTAAGCATTTGGCTGCTAATGAAAAGATTGGCATTTTGAATCCACCAGCTGCTCCTTGGAAACTCTGTGGAACAGTACTACTCTGTCGTATAGGGTTGTTATGAGTTGGAATCAACTCGAAGGCAAGGGGTAATGGGTTTTAACTACAGTGGGGCTGATGGGACCCCATGATGGTAGGGGCCAAGTCGTGGCACTCAATCGACAAACACAAGGTGGGTGTGGTTACTGTAATGGACAGTGGAGTCAAAGCAGTAATCAGAATAGTCTGACTTCATTTGGACTTATGAGCGACTTATATGGACTCGTATGGACTTACGAGTCCCTAGGAGTGAAATAGATTGGAAATATACTATTACTTGATCTTTAAAGTGGAAGAATTTTAGCTCAAGTGAACTGAAACCACCAGGATAGACAGTCACAGATTTGCAGACCCACAACCCCTTGAATGAAAGGAAGGCCAGGTCCCCTTGAGGAAGGATCCCACTATACTGTCAAAGTTTATACTGTTCATCTTTCTCCCAGCCTTCCTCAAAGGGATCTACAGCCTTTTACAAGTGACTGTTCATTGGGGAAAAGTAAATAATCAGACTTTTGGGGGATTATTGGATATTGGCTCTAAACTGACACTAATTCCAGGAGACCCAAAACATCACTGTGGCCTACCAGTCAGAGTGGGGATATATGGAGGTCAGGTTATTAATGGAGTCTTAGCTCAGATCCAACTCACAGTGGGTCCCCAAACTCATAGTGATTTCCCAATTCCAGAATGCATAATTGGAATAGATATACTCAGCAACTGGCATACTCCCCACATTGGATCCTTGACAAGTAGAGTCAGGGCTGTTATGGTAGGAAAGTCAAGCGGAAGCCATTAGAACTGCCCCTACCTGGGAAAACAGTAAACTAAAAGCAACACTGCATTCCTAGAGGGATAGCAGGGATTAGTGCCACCATCAAGGACTTAAAGGATGCAGGGGTGATGATTCCCACCACATCCCCATTCAACTTGCCTATTTGGCCTGTGCAAAAAAACAGTTGGATCTTGGAGGATGACAGTGGATTGTTGAAAACTTAACCAGGTGGTGACTGTAATTGCAGCTGCTGTTCCAGATGTAGTTTCATTGCTTGAGCAAGTTAACATCTCCTGGTACCTGGTATGCAGCTATTGACCTGGCTAATGCCTTTTTCTCCATGCTTGTTTTGAAGGACCACCAGAAGCAGTTTGACTTCAGCTGGCAAGTCCAGCAATATACCTTCATTGTCCTACCTCAGTGCTATATCAATTCTCCAGGCCTGTCATAATTTAGTCTGCAGGGATCTTGATCACCCTTCCCTTCCACAAGATGTCACATTGGTCCATTACATTGATGAAATTATGCTGATTGCACCTAGTAAGGAAGAAGTGTCAATGACTCTGGACTTACAGGCAAAAGATTCACATGCTAAAGGGTGGGAAATTCAGGTGCCTCCCACCTCAGTGAAATTTCTAGGGTTCCAGTGGTGTGAGGCATGTCGAGATATTCCTTCCAAAGTGAAGGATAAGTTATTGCATCTGGCCTCTTTTACAACTAAAAAAGAGGCACAACACCTCATGGGTCCTTTTGGATTTCAGAGGCAACATATCCCTCATTTGGGTGTGCTACTCTGGCCTGCTTATCATGTGACTCGAAAAGCTGCTAGTTTTGAATGGGGCCCAGAACAAGAGAAGGCTCTGCAACAGGTTCAGGCTGCTATGGAAGCTGCTCTGCTACTTGGGCTACATGATTCAGCTGATCTAGTGCTGCTTGAAGTGTCAGTGGCAGATAGAGATGCTGTTCGGAGTCTTTAGCAGGCCCCTACTGGTGAATCACAGTGTAGACCCTTAGGATTTTGGAGCAAAGCCCTGCCATCCTCTGCAGATAACTACTCTTCTTTTTAAAAAACAGCTTTTGGTTTGTAACTGGGCCTTAGTAAAGACTGAATGCTTAACCAGGGGACACCAAGTCACCATGCAGCCTGAGCTGCCCATCGTGAACTGGGTGTTGCCTGACCCACAGAGTCATAAATTCAGATGTGCACAGCAGCACTCAGTCATTAAATGGAAGTGGTGTATATGAGATCGTGCCTGAGCAGGACCTGAGGGTACAAGTAAATTGCATGAGGAAGTGGCCCAAATGCCCATGGTCTCAACTTCTGTTACATTATCTGCCCTCTCCCAGTTTGTACCTGTGGCCCCATGGGGTGTTCCTTATGATCAGTTGACTGACGAAGAGAAAACTTGTGACTGGTTTGTAGATGGTTCTGTACTATATGCAGGCACAAAAGTGGACGGCAGCAGCACCGCAGCCCCTTTCTGGGACCCAGTACTATGAAGAAAGAAGCTTGGAGAGTGGAGTGTGTCCTTTGGACCAAAGTGTCCCTGCACTGAGAAGCTCCTAGACCAGGGGAATATTGAGGGCAAGGACCATCTCGCAGAACCAACAGAGATAGAAGGCATTCTCTGGGAGCTGTCCCCTGAATTTGGACTTCTGGCCTCCTAGACTGTGAGAGCATACATTTCTGTTTGTTAAAGCCATCCACTTGTGATATTTCTATTATAGTAGCACTAGATAAACTAAGACTCATGTCATTTATAATAACTGAATTATGATACATGTAAGTTACAGGAAGATACTAATATTATGTTAAATAATAAGACAGGAATCAATTTGTATAATTAATACCACAATGTAAACAGTGGCTGTCTTTGGATGATTTAATATGGATTTTTATTTTTTAAATTTCTCTATGTTTAAAAATTAAAAACCATTTCCTTTTTCAAAATATAAATATTGCTGAAAAGTATATCTGTATAAAACTATTTTAATGACTTTTCTGAAATTCTAAGAGGAAAATATACAAGAACTTTGTTTATTTTTCAAGATCATAGAGTGAGAAAAAATGAACACTGCATTGTAATTAAGAGTTTTAAAAAATCCTCCAGAAAATGTGCTTTTCCAAAATAGTAAACATGATATTTGAATGTTTCCACATATTAATGTTCACAAGCTTTCGTATTTATTATCATTAATTACCTTTAAAATTTATAGTATAGAATTGTGAAATTTTTTTAGGTTTGCTTTTTAAATGTAAGAAGTTACTGTGTTTTGTATGAGGAATTTGATTCCAGTTTGCAGGAAAAGCTACTTTTTTTAAGTGTCTCCAAAATGAACTGTGCTCCTCATTCTAAAGATTTTTATTGTTGTTGTATTTGTTTCTTTAATGGTTCCATTTTACCTTACAGACTGGAGTATCACATTTTGCAATGTGCTGAGTGGACAGAATGCTCCTTATTTTTTATCATATTTTAGGCTTGGTTTGAGTATTTTCCTGTACAGTAGTTAAGTATAACTTCTGATCACTCACAGGGCAGGTTATGAGCTTTGTGTCCTAGGCTCTCTCTTCGATGTCTGAGGTAACATTCCCTCGTAACCTAGACCCTTTCTCTCTCAGATTTCTTCAGTGAGGCAAGGCAGATTAGCTTGTTCTGGATTCAAAGGGGTCTGCTTTTTGACCTGAAATGGGGCCCTTTTCACTTCTTATTGGGCTATGTATAGCTTATGAAAGAGGGTGAACTAACCAAAGTAAATAGGGCACTTAATCTTCATTTGTCAAAGCTGTGGGTGCTCTGTTTTTTTCAATTTACATAATGAAAAGTTGAATAAAGTTCTGTGAGATTCAATTTCTGCAAATTTCTGTCTTTAAGTTGTGCAAGTAAGTTTTCGTAACTTGGTAAGAATGATAAATAAGAAACACAGCTCAATGTTTATTTGAATCTGCTGTGGAATAGCTTATTATTTGCCTTATATCTTATATTATTTTCCCTTCCAATTTGACAATAGTAATTACTGAAATATTCTAAGATGGTCATATTTAATTTTATAGTAATAATTCAAATACACAAGATGGGAAAACTTTTAATTAGATTCACCTGTTTCTTGGAAATGTTCATAAAAACACAAAGTTAATACATACCTTAAAAAAAGCTAAATTCTTTCCATTAGTACGCATATGCAGTTAATAGTCTTTGTATTAGATTAAAAACTATAATCTCTTTTTTAAAAGAATAAGTTGCCTTATTCAGTTTCACTGATTATTCCCAAAGGTGGTTCTGTTGTTGTTGTTGTTGTTGTTGTTAGGTGCCGTCCAGTTGGTTCCGACTCATAGTGACCCTACGCACAACAGAACGAAACACTGCCCAGTCCTGCGCCATCCTTGCAATCATTATGCTTGAGCTCATTGTTGCAGCCATTGTGTCAATCCACCTCACTGAGGGTCTTCCTCTTTTCCGCTGACCCTGTACTCTGCCAAGCATGATGTCCTTCTCCAGGGACTCATCCCTCCTGACAACATGTCCAAAGTATGTAAGACGCAGTCTCGCCATCCTTGCCTCTAAGGAGCATTCTGGCCGTACTTCTTCCAAGACAGATTTGTTCGTTCTTTTGGCAGTCCATGGTATATTCGGTATTCTTTGCCAACACCACAATTTAAAGGCGTCAGCTCTTCTTCGGTCTTCCTTATTCATTGTCCAGCTTTCACATGCATTTGATGTGATTGAAAATACCATGGCTTGGGTCAGGCACACCTTAGTCTTGAAGGTGACATCTTTGCTCTTCAACACTTTGAAGAGGTCCTTTGCAGCAGATTTGCCCAATGCACTGTGTCTTTTGATTTCTTGACTGCTGCTTCCATGGCTGTTGATTGTGGATCCAAGTAAAATGAAATCCTCGACAACTTCAATCTTTTCTCCTTTATCATGATGTTGCTCATTGGTCCAGTTGTGAGGATTTTTGTTTTCTTTATGTTGTGGTGTAATCCATACTGAAGGCTGTGGTCTTTGATCTTTATTAGTAAGTGCTTCAAGTCCTCTTCACTCTCAGCAAGCAAGGTTGTGTCATCTGCATAGCACAGGTTGTTAATGAGTCTTCCTCCAATTCTGATGCCCCATTCTTCATATAGTCCAGCTTCTCGGATTATCTGTTCAGCATACAGATTAAATAGGTATAGTGAAAGAATACAAACCTGATGCACACCTTTCTTAACTTTAAACCAATCAGTATCCCCTTGTTCTGTCTGAACAACCACCTCTTGATCTATGTAAAGGTTCCTCATGAGCACAATTAAGTGTTCTGGAATTCCCATTCTTCACATTGTTATCCATAGTTTGTTATGATCCACACAGTCGAATGCCTTTGCATAATCAATAAAACACAGGTGGACCTCCTTCTGGTATTCTCTGCTTTCAGCCAGGATCCATCTGACATCAGCAATGATATCCCTGGTTCCACGTCTTCTTCTGAAACTGGCCTGAATTTCTGGCAGTTCCGTGTCGATATACTGCTGTGGCCGTTTTTGAATGATCTTCAGCAAAATTTTGCTTGTGTGTGACATTAATGATATTGTTCTATAATTTCCACATTCGGTTGGATCACCTTTCTTGGGAATAGGCATAAATATGGATCTCTTCCAGTCAGTTGGCCAGGAAGCTGTCTTCCATATTTCTTGGCATAGACGAGTGAGCACCTCCAGCGCTCATCTGTTTGTTGAAACATCTCAATTGATACTCCATCAATTCCTGGAGCCTTGGTTTTCACCACTACCTTCAGAGCAGCTTGGACTTCTTCCTTCAGTACATTGGTTCCTGATCATATGCCACCTCTTGAAATGGTTGAATATCGACTAATTCTTTTTGGTATAATGACTCTGTGTATTCCTTCCATCTTCTTTTGATGGTTCCTGCATCATTTAATATTTTCCCCATGGACTTCTTCAATGTTGCACCTTGAGGCTTGAATTTTTTCTTCAGTTCTTTCAGCTTGAGAAACGCCGAGCGTGTTCTTCCCTTTTGGTTTTCCATCTCCACCTCAACTCCTGAGTTTGAAACTACTATGTGCTCTTTTCTATTTGAGTAATAGGCTGAGTTTTTTTTTTTTTTTTGCAAAATTGTTTATTTGTTCCTTGTAACATTACTGAAGTAGCTGGGATCATAATCAGTTATAGAAATTATTTAGGTTTCATTTCAGGGTTTGAAACTAGCAACCATTTGCTGGTTGCCTAATAAATGAATAAATATTACTATACTCATCTCTCATAATCAGGTAACTGTAATGGTTAATGGATACCAAAGAAATAGAATCTGTAGTCCCCTATGTTTGAGCAATGTTCTTTTCAAAAGAATGATTTTTCCCAATAGCATGGAAAGGGATAATTCAAGTCTAGGAGGAAGAAGAAGTCCTGCTGGCACAGTGGTTAAAAGCTGGGCTGCTAACCGAAAGGTCAGCTGTTGAAATCCATCAGCTGCTCCTTGGAAACCCTACGAAGCAGTTCTTCTCTGTCTTATACGGTCGCGATGAAAGGGAAGAAAGTTTTCTAAAATAGTATTCGTACTATTGGTATCATTCATATCCTGGCAGGAAATAAAAGGCATGCACCACTCTGGTAATTGTTGTTGTTAGCTGTTGTCAGGTTGGCCCTTGACTCATGGAGACCCCATGTACGATGGAATGAATTACTGCCTAGTCATGCTGCCTAGCCTCCCCCAGGAGTAGTTGGGAATCAGACGATTGTGATCCATAGAGTTTCATTGGCTAATTTTTGGAAGATCACCAGGCCTTTCTTCCTAGTCTGTCTTTAGTTCCACTAAAACCTGTTTAGTATCACAGCAACACGCAAGTCTCCACTGATAGACAAGTGGTGGTTGTGCATGAGGAGCACTGGCCAGGAATTGAAAGCAGGTCTCGTGCATGAGGAGCCTTGGTGGTGCAGTGGTTAAGAGCTTGGCTGTTAACCAAAAGTTTGGCAGTTCGAATCCTCCATCTACTCCTTGGAGACCCTATGCGGCAGTTCTACTCTGTCCTATAGGGTCAGTGTGAGTTGGAATTGAATCGACAGTAATGGATTTGGTTTGGTTTTGTCTCCTGGATGGAAGGTGAGAATTCTATCACAGAATTACCACTGACCCCTACTCTGGTAATTAAAGAAAAAAATGAAGGGACTATTTATAACCGTAGGCACAATTAAAATAAATCAACCAGGTATAGTGAAGCTGTCTGAAGCTAACAACTCTGGTAAGCCCATAGGCTTCCATGGGCAAGAGGAAGGAGTGGCTAATAGAATCCAGAGAAAGCTCTAGCTGAAGGAAAGAAGGATGAGACAGGAGCTGTGGGTCTTAGAAAAGTGTAGCCATGCTAACCTGCCAGAGGAATATATATCCCTATCTATTTTCTTTCGTTCTCTGATCTGCTACTTGTGCCTTTTATTGACCAAACATAACCAGAAACCAGAAGGCAAGGCATAGAGGTCAGCCTGCAGGGTACAGAGCACTGTGGAGAAGAGTGGAGGAGTGGAGGGCAAATGGAGGAGATTCAGCATGACATTTAGCATATGACCATAAATTTTGAGATAGTACAATGCCCCACATGTCTGTCAGTTTGTTATATTGTGGGGGCTTGCATGTTGCTGTGATGCTGGAAGCTATAACACCAGTATTCGATACCAGCGGGGTCACGCATGGAGGACAGGTTTCAGCTGAGCTTCCAGACTAAGACAGAATAGGAAGAACGACTCGGCAGTCTACTTCTGAAAAGAATTAGCCAATGAAAACCTTATGAATAGAGGTGGAACAGTGTCTGATATGGTACCGGAAGATGAGCCCCCCAAGTTGGAAGGCACTCAAAAGACAACTAGAGAGGAGCTACCTCCTCAAAGTAAAGTCGACCTTAATGAAGTGGTTGGAGTCATGCTTTCGGGACCTTCATTTTCTGATATGGCATGACTCAAAATGAGAAGAAACAGCTGCAAGCATCCATTAATAATTGGAAGCTGGAATGTATGAAGTATGAATCTAGGAAAATTGGAAGTCATCAAAAATGAAATGGAATGCATAAACATCAATATCCTAGGCATTAGTGAGCTGAAATGGACTGGTACAGGCCATTTTGAATCAGACAATCATAGAGTCTACTATGCCAGGAATGACAAATTGAAGAGGAATGGTGTTGCATTCATCGTCAAAAAGAACATTTCAAGATCTAACCTGAAGTACAGCGCTGTCAGTGATAGGATAATATCCATACACCTATGAGGAAGACCATTTCGTACAACTATTTTTCAAATTTACACACCAACCACTAAGGCCAAAGATGAAGAAATTGAAGATTTTTAGCAACTTCTACAGTCTGAAATTGATCAAACATGGAATCAGGATGCATTGATAATTACTGGTGATTGGAATGCGAAAGTTGGAAACAAAGAAGGAGGATCAGTAGTTGGAAAATATGACCTTGGTGACAGAAATGATGCTGGAGATCACAGGATAGAATTTTGCAAGACCAATGACTTCTTCATTGCAAATACATTTTTTTGCCAACATAAAAGGCAATTATATACGTGCACCTCACCAGATGAAATATGTAGGAATCAAATAGGCTGTATCTATACAAAAAGATAATGGAAAAGATCAACATCATCAGTCAGAACAAGGCCAGGGGCCGACTTCGGAACAGACCATCAATTGCTCATATGCGAGTTCAAGTTGAAACGGAGGAAAATTAGAACAAGTCGATGAGAGCCAAAGTACAGCCTTGAGTATATCCCGTCTGAATTTAGAGACCGTTTCAAGAATAGATTTGATGCTTGAACACTAATGACTGAAGACCAGACCAGTTGCAGAATGACATCAAGGACATCATCCATGAAGAAAGCCAGAGGTCTTTGAAAAGACAGGAAAGAAAGAAAAGACCAAGATGGTTATCAGAGGAGACTCTGAAACTTGCTCTGGAATGTCGAGTAGCTAAACCAAAAGGAAGAAGTGATGAAGTAAAATAACTGAGCAGAAGATTGCAAAGGGCAGCTCAAGAAGAAAAAGTAAAGGAGGCAGAGCCAAGATGGCAGAATAGACAGACAGTTTTGGCGAGCCCTCTTTACAAAAAAGACCTGAAAAAACAAGTGAAACGAGTGTATTTGTGACAAGCTGGGAGACCTGAGCATCAAAGGCAAGCTTAGACAACGAACTGAGGGGCAGGGGGAGGAAGAGACCGCTCAGAATTGGAGAGGAGTTACTGGACCTGAATCACGGGGAGCCCTCAGGTACCATTCTTGGAGCGGCAGAGGTGTCAGCGGCGGCCTGGTACTAATGTTTGGCTGCAGTTTCCTCAGGGAAAAGCAGCCAGCCACACAGCCTAGTCACACCTCCAGAACCTGAGGAGAACGGTGCTCTTGGCAAAAGCTAAGTACTTGCGTATACTTTACCGTGCCCCCCCCGCCCCAAGCCAGCTTCAGTGGCTGAATCTCTGGGCCTGAGACTCTGGTGAGCACCTAGAGCCATCCTCCCGGCCTTGAGGAAGGAAAAAATCTGCAACTGGGGGGAAAAGATAATTTGCTAGCTCCATTAGCCATGGGAGCTCAGGACAGAAGCAACTCCTGTCTAGGCATAAACCATCTGTGGACCTTGGGCATCTTTCCCTTCTGCATGGACTTGTGTGGGCCTATTTCAGAATAGGCCTTTGTTGGCAAACTCCAACCATTTCAGCTGTGTGCTGGAGAGGTGGGTGTTTGATGTTTGACATTGCTTTGCCTATTAAATGAGGCCCTCACTTACCCACATCAGGGACCTAAGGCCTGGTAGCTCCACTGAGGTCACCCAGCCACCCGCGACAGGGGTCCAAAGGTAACTGGTACCTCCCAGTCCTTACAACCAAAAACTTTGGGTGCCCGTGGTCCCTCTGCAGGACCCACCCACCAGCACGCTCTAGGGAACAGAGACACGTTTTCCTCAGAGACACTTGGGGGTCGGTCCTCAGCCCCCTGCCGTGTTCAGAACGTGACCCCCTGCTGCAATCAGATACTGGTATATACGCCAATCGCCCCTGCCCCTCTAAGACTGTAGGACAGAGCCTGTACCACACACTTGATGATCAGCTACCTGGAAATCTTAGCTGAATTCATACAAGAAAACTGAATGGACTCCTAGACTGATATACCTGATAACAGCTCTAGCCAGCTGGGGACAGGACACCAGAGCTCCAAAGGTGAAAACAATCAAGCTAGCTCACTCAAGCAACCCATAGGGGCATACCAAAACAAAACAAAGCAAGCAGCTACGACACAGTAAGCGAGGATAAACTAATACAATAACTTCATAGATGGCATGCAGACAACAGTCAATATCAAGTCACGTAAAGAAACAGACCATAATCACCTCAACAGGTTCTCAAAACAAAGAATCCAGGGATCTTCTAGATGAAAGTGCATTCCTGGAATTACCAGATGCAGAATACAAAAGTTTAATATACAGAACCCTTCAAGACATCAGGAAGGAAATGAGGCAATATGCAGAACAATCCAAGGCACACACAGATAAAGCAACTGAAGAAATTAGAAAGATTATTCAGGAACATAATGAAAAGTTTAGTAAGCTGAAAAAATCCATAGACAGACAGCAGTCAGAAATTCGAAGATTAACAATAAAATTACAGAATTAGACAACTCAATAGAAAGTCAGAGGAGCAGAATTGAGCAATTAGAAGCTAGAATTTATGAACTCGAAGATAAATCATGTGGCACTAATATATTTGAAGAAAAATCAGATAAAAGAATTAAAAAAAAATAAAGAAACCTTATGAATCATGTGGGACTCTATCAAGAGAAATAACCTATGAGTGATTGGAGTACCAGAACAGGGAGGTACAACAGAAAATACAGTGAAAATTGTTGAAGATTTGTTGGCAGAAAACTTCCCTGATATCGTGAAAGATGAGAAGGTATCTATCAAAGATGCTCATTGGACTCCACATAAGGTAGATGTTAAAATAAAGTCACCAAGACATATTATAATCAAACTTGCCAAAACCAAAGATAAAGAGAGAATTATAAGAGCAGCGAGGGATAAACGAAAAGGCACCTACAAAGGAGAGCCAATAAGAATAATCTTGGACTACTTGGCAGAAACCATGCAGGCAAGAAGGCAATGGGATGACCTATTTAAAAAATTGAAGGAAAAAAATTGCCTGCCAAGAGTCATATATCCATCTAAATGGTCTTTTAAATATGAAGGTGAAATTAAGACATTTCCAGATAAACACAAGTTTAGGGAATTCGTAAAAACCAAACCAAAACTACAAGAAATACTAAAGGGAGTTCTTTGGTTAGAAAATCAATATCAGTTATCAACCCAACACTAGAACACTGGGCAGAGCAACCAGGAGGAATCCAGACAGGGCAATCCAAAAAAGCAAAGCAAGATTATTAAAAAAAAAAAAATCCCCGAACAGGGTAACAGTGATGTTATTATGTAAAAGAAGAGAACACTAAAATAATAAAGAAGGACTAAGAAATGTAATCATACACTTTCCATATGGAGAGGAAGATATGGCGATACAAAGAAATAAAAGTTAGTTTTAAATTTAGAAAAATAGGGGTAAATAATAAGGTAACCACAAAGGAGACAAACTATCCTACTCATCAAAATAAAATACAAGGAAAAATACAGACTCAGCAGAAACAAAATCAACAACAACAAATATGAGGAAAGGACAGTATATAAAGAAAATCTACTCAGCATGTAAAATCAAGTGGGAAAAAGAAACTGTCAACACACACAAAAAAGACATCAGCATGATAGCACTAAATTCATACCTATCCATGATTACCCTGAATGTAAATGGACTAAATGCACCAATAAAGAGACAGAGAGTGGCAGAATGGATTAAAAAACAGGATCCGTCTACATGCTGCCTACAAGAGACACATCTTAGACTTAGAGACACAAACAAACTAAAACTCAAAGGATGGAAAAAAAATCAAGCAAAGGACAATCAAAAAAGAGCAGGAGTGGCAGTATTAATTTCTGACAAAATAGACTTTAAAGTTAAATCCATCAGAAAGGTTAAGGAAGGATGATTAAAGGGACAATATACCAAGAAGGTATAACCATATTAAATATTTATGCACCCAGTGACAGGGCTGCAAGATACATAAAACAAACTCTATCAGCATTAAAAAGTGAGATAGACAGCTCCAAAATAATAGTAGGAGACTTCAACACACCACTTTTGGTGAAGGACAGGACGTCCAAAAAGAAGCTCAATAAAGACACGGAAGATCTAAATGCCACAGTCAACCAATGTGACCTTGTAGACGTATACAGAACACTCCACCCAACAGCAACCAAGTATACTTTCTTTTCTAGTGCACATGGAACATTCTCTAGAATAGACCACATATTAGGACATAAAGCAAGCCTTAGCAGAATCCAAAACATTGAAATATTACAAAGCATCTTCTCTGACCATAAGGCCATAAAAGTGGAAAGCAATAACATAGGAAAAGCAGGGAAAGGAAATCAAACACTTGGAAACTGATCAATACCCTGCTCAAAAATGACTGGATTATAGAAGACATTAAGAATGGAATAAAAAAATTTGTAGAATCCAATGAGAATGAAAGCACTTCCTATCAGAACCTTTGGGACACAGCAAAAATGGTGCTCAGAGGGCAATTTATATCAATAAATGCACACATCCAAAAAGAAGGGGCCAAAATCCAAGAATTATCCCTACAACTTGAACAAATAGAAAGAGAGCAACAAAAGAAACCCACAGGCACCAGAGGGTAAGAAATAATAAAAATTAGAGCTGAACCAAATGAAATAGAAAACAGAAAAACAATTGAAAGAATTAAGAAGACCAAAAGCTGGTTTTTTGAAAAACTCAACAAAATTAATAAACCACTGGCCAAACTGACAAAAGAAAAGCAGGAGAGGAAGCAAATAACCTGAATAAGAAACGAGAGGTGCGATATTACAACAGACCCAACTGAAATTAAAAGAATCATATCAGATTACCATGAAAAACTGTACTCAAATTTGAAAACCAAGAAGAAATGGATGAATTCCTAGAAACACACTATCTACCTAAACTAACACAAACAGAGGTAGAACAACTAAGCAGACCCATAACAAAAGAAGAGATTGAGAAGGTAATCAAAAACTCCCAACAAAAAAAAGCCCTGGTCCAGACAGCTTCACTGCAGATTTCTACCAAACTTTCAGAGAAGAGTTAACAACACTGTTACTAAAGGTATTTCAGAGCACAGAAAAGGACGGAATACTCGCAAACACATTCTATGAAGCCACCATATCCCTGATACCAAAACCAGGTAAAGACACGACAAGAAAAGAAAATTATAGACCTACATGCATCATGAATGTAGATGCAAAAATCCTCGACAAAATTGTAGCCAATAGAATTCAACAACGTATCCAAAAAATAATTGACAGTGACCAAGTGGGATTCATACCAGGTTTGCAGGGATGGTTCAACATTAGAAAAACAATTAATGTAATTCTTTCCATAAATAAAAGATAAGAATCACATGATTTTTATCAATTGATGCAGAAAAGGCATTTGAAAAAGTTCAACACTCATTCGTGATAAAAACTCTCAGCAAAATAGGAATAGAAGGAAAAATCCTCAGCATAATAAAGGGCATTTATACAAATCCAACAGCCAACACCACCCTAAATGGAGAGAGCCTGAAAGCATTCCCATTGAAATCGGGAACCAGACAAGGATGCCCTTTATCACCACTCTTATTCAACATTGTGCTGGAAGTCCTAGCCAGAGCAATTAGGCAAGATAAAGAAATAAAGGGCATGCAGATTGGTAAGGAAGAAGTAAAAGTATCTCTATTTGCAGATGACATGATCTTATACACAGAAAACCCTAAGGAATCCTCCAGAAAACTACTGAAACTAATAGAAGAGTTCAGCAGAGTACCGGGATACAAGATAAACATAGAAAAATCATTTGGATTCCTCTACACCAACAAAGAGAACATTGAAGAGGAAATCACCAAATCAGTGCCATTTATAGTAGCCCCCAAGACGATAAAATACTTAGGAATAAATCTTACCAGAGATGTAAAAGACTTATAAGAAGAAAGCTGCAGTACACATCTGCAAGAAACCAAAAGAGACTTACATAAGTGGAAGAACATACCTTGCTCATGCATAGGAAGACTTAACATTATAAAAATGTCTACCAAAAGCGATCTATACATTTAATGCAATTCCGATCCAAATCCCAACGACATTCTTTAATAAGGTGGAGAAACAAATCACCAACTTCATATGGAAGGGAAAGAGGCCCTGGATAAATGAGACGTTACAGAAAAAGAAGAACAAAGTGGGAGGCCTTTCTTTACCTGATTTTAGAACCTATTACACCGCCACAGTAGTCAAAACAGTCTGGTACTGGTACAACAACAGATACATGGACTAATGGAACAGAATTGAGAATCCAGACATAAATCCATACACATATGAGCAGTTGATATTTGACAAAGGCTCCAAAACTGTTAAATGGGGAAAAGATAGTCTTTTTAGTAAATGGTGCTGGCATAACTGGATATCCATCTGCAAAAAAAATGAAACAAGACCCATACCTCACTCCATGCACAAACACTAACTAAAAATGGATCAAAGACCTACATATAAAATCTAAATCCATAAAGATCATGGAAGAAAAAATAGGGACAATGTTAGGAGCCTTAACACATGGCATAAACTGTATACAAATCTTTATAAAGAATGTAGAAGAAACACTAGATAACTGGGAGCTCGTAAAAATCAAATACCTATGCGCATCCAAAGACTTCACCAGAAGAATAAAAAGACTGCCTACAGACTGGGAAAAAGTTTTTAGCTATGACATTTCTGATCAGTGCCTGATCTCTAAAATCTACATGATACTGTTAAAACTCAACTGCAGAAAGACAACTAACCCAATTAATAAATGGGGAAAAGATATGAATAGACACTTCACTAAAGAAGACGTTCAGGTAGCTAACAGATATATGAGGAAGTGTTCACGATCATTAGCCATTAGAGAAATGCAGATCAAAACTACAGTGAGATTTCATCTCACTCCAAGGCTGGCATTAATCCAAAAAACACAAAATAATAAATGTTGGAGAGGCTGTGGAGTGATTGGAACACTTGTACACTGCTGGTGGGAATGTCAAATGATACAACCACTTTGGACATTGATTTGGCGCTTCCTTAAAAAGCTAGAAATAGAACTACCATACAATCCAGCAATCCCACTCCTTGGAATATATCCTTGAGAAATAAGAGCATTTACAGGGACAGATACATGCACAGCCATGTTTATTGCAGCACTGTTTAAGATAGCATAAAGATGGAAGCAACCAAGGTGGCCATCAACGGATAAATGGATAAATTATGGTATATTCACACAATCGAATACTATGCATCGGTAAAGAACAGTGAGGAACCTGTGAAACATTTCACAAGATGGAGGAACCTGGAAGGCATTATGCTGAGTGAAATTAGTCAGTTGCAAAAGGACAAATATTGTATAAGACCACTATTATAAGAACTTGAGAAATAGTTTAAACTGAGAAAATATTCTTTTGTGGTTACGAGGAGGGAGGGAGGGAAGGTAGGAGAGAACCAAAAACCAAACCAAACCCAGTGCCGTCCAGTCGATTCCGACACATGGTCGACCCTATAGGACAGGGTAGAACTGCCCCAAAGAGCTTCCAAGGAGCGCCTAGCGGATTTGAACTGCTGACCCTTTGGTTAGCAGCCATAGCACTTAACCACTATGCCACGAAGGTTTCCGGTAGGAGGCATTCACTAATTAGATAGTAAACAAGAACTACTTTAGGTGAAGGGAAAGACAGCACACAATATAGGAGAGGTCAGCACAACTGGAGTAAATCAAAAGCAAAGAAGTTTCCTGAATAAACTGAATGCTTCGAAGGCCAGTGTAGCAGGGGCAGGGGTCTGGGGACCATGGCTTCAGGGGACATCTAAGTCAATTGACATAATAAAATCTATTAAGAAAATGTTCTGCATCCCACGTTGAAGAGTGTCGTCTGGGGTCTTAAACGCTGGCAAGCAGCCATCTAAGATGCATCAATTGGTTTTAACCCACCTGGATCAAAGGAGAATGAAGAACACCAAGTACACAAGGCAATTACGAGCCCAAGAGACAGAAAGGGCCACATGAACCAGAGACTTACATCATCCTGAGACCAGAAGAACTAGATGGTGTCCAACTACAACCGATGACTACCCTGACAGGGAACACAACAGAGAACCCCTGAGGGAGCAGGAGAGCAGTGGGATGCAGACCCCAAATTCTCATAAGACCAGACTTAATGGCCTGAGACTGGAAGGACACCAGTGGTCATGGCCCCCAGATCTTCTGTTGGCCCAGGACAGGAACCATTCCCGAAGCCAACTCTTCAGACATGGATTGGACTGGACAATGGATTGGAGAGGGATGCTGGTGAGGAGTGAGCTTCTTGGATCAGGTGGGCACTTGAAACTATGTTGGCATCTCGTGCCTGGAGGGGAGATGAGAGGGTGGAGGGGTTTAGATGCTGGAGAATGGACACGAAAAGGGAGAGTGGAGGGAGAGAGTGGGATGTCTCATTAGGGCGAGAGTAATTGGGAGTGTGTAGCAAGGTGCATATGGGTTTTTGTGTGAGAGAGTGACTTGATTTGTAAACTTTCACTTAAAGCACAATAAAAATTAAAAAAAAAAAGACATTAAAATATTTTAATGACATGTGCAAAGAGCTGGAGACAGAAAACCAAAACGGAAGAACATGCTCAGCATTTCTCAAGCTGAAAGAACTGAAGAAAAAATTCAAGCCCTGAGTTGCAGTAGTGAAAGATTCTATCGGGAAAATATTAAATGATGCAGGAAGCATCAAAAGAAGATGGAAGGAATACACAGAGTCATTATACCAGAAAGAATTGGTCGACGTTCAGCCGTTTCAGGAGGTAGCTTATGATCAGGAACCGATGGTACTGAAGGAAGAAGTCCAAGCTTTATTGGAGGCACTGGTGAAAAACAAGGCTCCAGGAATTGTTGGAATATCAATTGAGATGTTTCAACAAACGGATGCAGCGCTGGAAGTGCTCACTCATCTATGCAAGAAATATGGAAGACAGCTTTCTGGCCAACTGACTGGAAGATATCCATATTTATGCCTATTCCCAAGAAAGGTGATCTAACTGAACGTAGAAATTATAGAACAATATCATTAATATCACATACAGGGAAAATTTTGCTGAAGATCATTCAAAAGTGACTGCAGCAGTACATTGACAGGGAACAGCCAAAAATTCAGGCCAGTTTCAGAGGAGGACGTGTAACCAGGGATATCATTGCTGATGTCAGATGGATCCTGGCTGAAAGCAGAGAATACCAGAAGGATGTTTACCTGTGTCTTATTGACTATGCAAAGGCATTTGACTGTGTGGATCATAACAAATTATGGATAATATTGTGAAGAGTGGGAATTCCAAAACATTCAGTTGTGCTC
This sequence comes from Elephas maximus indicus, assembly GCF_024166365.1. NCBI lineage: Eukaryota > Metazoa > Chordata > Mammalia > Proboscidea > Elephantidae > Elephas > Elephas maximus. The sequence goes on from NC_064819.1 coordinate 166,078,668, forward strand.
ATGAGGAACTTTTACATAGATCAAGAGGAATTTGTTCAGACAGAACAAGGGGGTACTGAGAGGTTTAAAGTCAGGAAAGGTGTGTATCAGGGTTTTATCCTTTAACGATACCTATTCCATGTGTATGCTCAAGAAAGAATCTGAGAAGTTGGACTCTGAAGAAGAGCAGGGTGTCAGGATTGGAGGAAGACTCGTTAACGACCTGCATTATGCAAATGACACAACCTTCTTACTGAAAGTCGAGAGGACTTGAAGCACTTACTGATGAAGGTTAAAGACTGCAGCCCTCGGTATGGATTGCACCTCAACATAAAGAACGCAAAAATCCTCACAACTAGACCAATGAGTCACATCACGATAAACAGAGAAAAGACTGAAGTTGTCAAGGATTTCATTTTACTTGGATCCACAATCAACACCCATGCAAGCAGCAGTTAAGAAATCAAAAGAAGCATCGCATTGGGTAAATCTGCTGCAGAAGATCTCTTTAAAGTGTTGAAAAGCAAGGATGACACCTTGAAGACTAAGGTGCATCTGACCTGAGCCATGGTATTTTCAATTGCATTATATGCATGGAAAGCTGAACAGTGATTAAGGAAGACTGGAGAAGAGTTGACCCCTATGAATTGTGGTTTTGGTGAAGAATATTGAATATACCCTGGACTGCCAAAAGGATGAACAAATCTGTCTTGGAAGAAGTACAACCAAAATGCTCCTTAGAAGCAAGGATGGTGAGACTGCGTCTTACACACTTTGGACATTTTGTCAGGAGGGATCAGTCCCTGGAGGACATCATGCTTGGTTAATTACAGGGTCAGGGGAAAAGAGGAAGACCCTCAATAAGATGGACTGACACAGTGGCTGCAACAACAGGCTTAAGCATAAGAACGTTTGTAAAATGGCGCAGGACCGGGTAGTATTTCGTTCTGTGGTACATAGGGTCTCTATGGGCCAGAACCAACTCGATGGCACCTAAGAACAGCAACAACAATTATAACATGTTTCTTAGTGTTTCCATGAAGTACATAAGGTAAACTTGACAAGTTCGACAGTTACAATGTAAATGGCTTAAATTAAATTGCCAAAATAGTATTGGAATTTTTTTGAATGATGTCCCAAAGATAACTAAATTGTATTTTACAGATCCAATAGAATAGTATGTGATTTATTAATAATCCATAGGGGTAAATTCTTACCATGTTCCTCAGGTTCAGTGAGGCAGGGGTTAGATAAACTGAATTATGCTAACAGTAGCTAAAATGAGGTGGTCTAAGTACATGTTTTACACCACCATTCTATACCATTTTCAAGGTCATTAGCTTTGTTTTCCTTGTCTTTATCATTCTGTGGTAGTGTGCAGAAAATGCAAGTGGTGCCAGCCTTAAGTTTCATGTGACAAAATAAGATTAAAAAAAGGGGAAAAATCATGGATTATAGAAATGAATCAGTGCTATGTTCTGGAGAACTAGATTAATATAATTATTTAAAAAAATGTTTCTTTAATTATTGAATATTCTTCTGTAAGTAATTTTTGAAATTCAAATTGTTACTTATGAACAATTATTTATAACAATAAATCAATATTTTTATCTACCTTACATGTTTCCAATATGAAAAATAAATAACTGATTACTATAATATTGATAAAGTAAAGTATTAGTCAAGCAATATTTAAAGCAATATTCAGGAGAAGATAATTACTAGGAACTCTTGAGTTTCTCTAAAATTTTTCTGAACAGGATGATTTAACTGTGTAGAAAACGTTGCATATACCATCTAGATATTCCAGGGAATTGTACATACATGTTATATATTAAAATTTGTACCTCTGTTTCTTTTGTCACTAGACTATAGAAACAAAAATATTTTCGAATGCTTTTTGAAAGTATCAAAAACATACTATTATATCTTTAGACCTAATGATAAGTTTTTTTTTTTTTTGTCTTTAGTTCTGTAGGAAACTGCTATAATTCCCTCCTAAAAGATTCTATTTGGTTTTTCTTTGCCCTTGAGTGCAATTTTTTTTCACACTGATACTAACTTTGATCACTGTATTTCTTGAATTTCTTAGTTTGATTTTAATCATAATTAGCCAAACTGACAGTAAACTTCTTTAAACATCCACTTCTGCATGAGGTTATTCCTAGTGAACTAGTGACTACTATTGTCAGACTCCCGGCATGTGAGATGGAGCCTCCAGAGCCCTATGGACAGAAGCACCCTCTGTTGTTCTCTGGGTTGGCATTCCATGCCTCCTTTCCTTCTCCTGTCAAGTTTATTAAATTGAAATGCATTGTAATTTCTTAATGTGCAACTTCCAAACTCTATTAAAATTTATAAATGAAATTGTGGTAAGATAAATCACTCGATAAAAATGATGGAACCCTAACATCCCTATTTACCTTAAAAAACTTAGTGCAAGCCTCTATGCTGCCCCATGCACTTGTTCTTTGACTTTTTACCCAGCCCAGTCATTATTAGTTTCAAGTCTCTTCTGACATACATTTTGGTGTTTTCTTTCTTTCCTGTCTTTTCAATGACTTCTTGCTTTATGTATGATGTCCTTCCACAGCTTGTCTGGTCTTCGGTCATTAGTGTTCAAGCATCAAATCTATTTTTAAGATGGTCTCTAAATTCAAATGGGTTATACTCAAGGCTGTACTTTGGCTCCCATCGACTTGTTTTAATTTTCTTCAGTTTCAACTTGGACTCTCATATAAGCAATTGATGGTCTGTTCCGAAGTCGGCCCCTGGCCTTGTTCTGACTGATGATATTGAACTTTTCCATCATCTTTTTGTACAGATGTAGCCTATTCGATTCCTACGTAGTTCATCTGGTGAGGTGCATGTATATAGTTGGCGTTTATGTTGGCGAAAAAAATGTATTTGCAATGAAGAAGTCATTGGTCTTGCAAAATTCTGTCCTGTGATCTCCAGCGTCATTTCTGTCACCAAGGTCATATTTTCCAACTGCTGATCCTCCTTCTTTGTTTCCAACTTTTGCATTCCAATCACCAGTAATTATCAATGCATCCTGATTCCATGTTTGATCAATTTCAGACTGTAGAAGTTGGTAAAAATCTTCAATTTCTTCATCTTTGGCCTTAGTGGTTGGTGTGTAAATTTGAAAAATAGTTGTACGAAATGGTCTTCCTCACAGGTATATGGATATTACCCTATCACTGACAGCGTTGTACTTCAGGTTAGATCTTGAAATGTTCTTTTTGACGATGAATGCAACACCATTCCTCTTCAATTTGTCATTCCTGGCATAGTAGACTCTATGATTGTCTGATTCAAAATGGCCAATACCAGTCCATTTCAGCTCACCAATGCCTGGGATCTCAATGTTTATGGTTTCCATTTCATTTTTGACAACTTCCAATTTTCCTAGATTCATACTTTGTACATTACACGTTCCAACGAGTAATGGATGTTTGTAGCTGTTCACGTTTTGCGTCAGTAACAGGTCATTAAAAAGGCAGGAGAGAAAGAAAAGACCAAAATGGATCTCAGAGGAGCCTCTGAAACTTGCTTTTGAACATTGAGCAGCTAAAGCAAATGGAAGAAATGATGAAGTAAAAGAATTGAACAGAAGATTTCAAAGGGTGTTTGGAGAAGACAAAGTAAAGTATTATAATGACACGTGCAAAGAGCTGGAGATAGAAAACCAAAAGGGAAGGACACACTTTGCATTTCTCAAGCTGAAAGAACTGAAGAAGAAATTCAAACCTTGAGTTGCAATATTGAAGGATTCTATGGGGAAGATATTAAATGATGCAGGAAGCATCAAAAGAAGATGGAAGGAATACACAGAGTCATTGTACCAAAAACAACTGGTAGATATTCAGCCATTTCAAGAGGTAGCATATGATCAGGAAACGATGGTACTGAAGGAAGAAGTCCAAGCTGCACTGAGGGCATTGGCAAAAGACAAGGGTCCAGGAATTGACGGAATATCAATTAAGACGTTTCAAGAAACAGATGCAGCGCTGGAAGTACTCACTCATTTATGCCAAGAAATTTAGAAGATAGCTACCTTGCCAACTGACTGGAAGAGATCCGTATTTATTCCTTTTCCCAAGAAAGGTGATCTAACTGAATGTGAAAATTATCGAACAATATCACTAATATCACACATAAGAAAAATTTTGCTGAAGATCATTCAAAAGTGGCTGCAGCAGCATATCAACAGGGAACTGCAAGAAATTCAGGCCAGATTCAGAAGAGGACTTAGTAAAAGGGCTGTCATTGCTGATGTCAGATGGATCCTGACTGAAAGCAGAGAATACCAGAAAGGTGCTTACCTGTGTTTTGTTGACTATGCAAAGTCATTGGACTGTGTGGCTCATAACAAATTATGGATAGCATTGTGAAAAAAGGGAATTCCAGAACATTTAATTGTTCTCATGAGGAACCTGTACATAGATCAAGAGGCAGTTGTTGGACAGAACAAGCAGATACTGCATGGTTTAAAGTTGGGAAAGGTGCGTGTCAGGGTTGTATCCTTTTGCCATACTTATTCAATCAATGCTGAGCAAATAATACAAGAAGCTGGATTATATGAAGAAGAACGGGGCATCAGGATTGGAGGAAGACTCATTAACAACTAGTGTTATGCAGGTGACACAACCTTGCTTGAAGTAGTTACTGATGAAGATCAAAGACCACAGCCTTCAGTATGGATTACACCTCAATATAAAGAAAACAAAAATCCTCACAACTCAACCAATAAGTAACATGGTAAACAGAAAAAGATTGAAGTTGTCAAGGATATCATTTTACTTGGATCCATAATCAACACCCATGGAAGCAGCAGTCAAAAAATCAAAAGAAGCATTGCGTTGGGCAAATCTGCTGCAAAAGACCTCATTAAGTGTTGAAAAGCAAAGATGTCACCTTGAAGACTAAGGTGCACCTCACCCAAACCATGGTATTTTCAATAGCCTCATATGCATGCAACAGCTGAACTATGAATAAGGAAGACTGAAGAAGAATTGACACCTTTGAATTGTGGTTTTGGAGAAGAATATTGAATATACCATGAACTGCCAAAAGGATGAACAAATCTGTCTTGGAGGAAGTACAACCAGAATGCTCCATAGACGCAAGGTTGGCGAGACCGTGTCTTACATACTTTAGACATGTTGTCAGGAAGGATCAGTCCCTGTAGAAGGACATCATGCTTCATAAAGTGGAGGGTCAGTGAAAAAGAAGACCCTCGACGAGGCAGATTGACTGCAACAACGGGCTCAAGCATAGCAACGATTGTGAGCATGGCTCAGTACCAGGCAGTGTTTCATTCTGTGGTATATAGGGCTGCTATGAGTCGGAACTGACTCGATGGGACCTGACATCTTCGTTTTTTAACAATTTAAAGAGATCTCTTGCAATTGTAGATTTGCCCAATGCAGTGTGTCTTGTGATTTTTTGACGGCTGCTTCCAAGGGCTTTAATTGTGGATCCAAGTAAAATGAAATCCTTGACAACTTCAATCTTTTCTCCACGTATCGTGATGTTGCTTATTGGTACAGTTGTGAGGATTTTTGTTTTCTTTATGTTGAGGTATAATCCATACAGAAGGCTGTAATCTTTGAATTTTATCAACAGGTGTTTCAAGTTCTCTTCACTTTCAGCAAGCAAGGTTGTATCTTCTGCACATTGTAGGTTGTTAATGAGTCTTTCTCCAATTCTGATGCCCATTCTTCTTCATATAGTCCAGTTTCTCAGGTTATTTGCTCAGCATGCAGACTGAATGAGTATGGTGAAAGGATACAACCCTGAAGCACAGGTTTCCTGACTTTGAACCACACAGTGCCCCTTGTTCTGTTTGAATGACTGCCTCTTGATCCATGTACAGATTTCTCATGAGCACAATTAAGTGTCCCAGAATTCCCATTCTTCGCAATGTAATCCATAATTTGTTAAGGTCCACACAGTGAAATGCGTTAGCATAGTCAATAAAACTCAGGTAAACATCTTTCTGGTATTTTTTGCTTTCAACTGTGATCCATCTGCCATCACCAATGATATCTCTTGGTCTAAGTCGTCCTTTGACTCCGGCTAGAATTCCTGGCAGTTTCCTGTTGATGTATTGCTGCAACTGATTTTGAATGATCTTCAGCAAAATTTTCTTGTTTGTGATATTAATGATATTGTTCAGTAATTTATGTATCCTATTGGATCTCCTTTCTTTGGACTAGGCATAAATATATATCTCTTCCAGTCAGTTGGCCAGGTAGCTGTCTACCAAATATCTTAGCATAGAAAAGTGAGCACTTCCAGCACTGCATCCCTTTGCTGAAACATCTCATTTGGTATTCTGTCAACTCCTGGAGCACTGTTTTTTGACAGTGCCTTCAGTGCAGCTTGGACCTCTTCCTTCAATGTCACGGATTCTTGATTATATGCTACCTCCTGAAATGGTTGAACACTGGTATGGTGACTCTTTGTATTCCTTCCATCTTCTTTTCATGCTTCCTACATCATTAATATTTTCCCCCAGAATCCTCTAATATTGCAGCTAAGGCTTGAATTTTTTCTTCAGTTATTTTAGCTTGAGAAATGCTGAGCATATTCTTGCCTTTTAGTTTTCTATCTCCAGGTTTTCACAGATTTTATTATAATACTTTGTCTTCTTGAGCTGTCCTTTGAAATTTTTTGTTCAGCTCTTTTACTTCATCATTCCTTCTTTTCGCTTTAGCTACTTTACATTCCAGAGAAAATTTCTAGAGTCTCTTCTGACATCCATTTTGGTCTTTTGTTTTTTCTTGTCTTTTTAATGACTTTTTGCTTTCTTTATGCTTGACTTTGTTGATGTCATTCCACAACTTATTTGGTCTTCAGTCATTAGAGTTCAATGTGTCAAATTTATTTCTAAGTTGGTCTCTAAATTTAGGTCAGATATACTAAAAGCTGTAATTTGGCTCTTGTGGATTTGTTCTAATTTTCTTCAGGCTTCAACTTGAACTTGCATATAAGCAATCGATGATCTGTTCCATAGTCAGCCCCTGGCCTTGTTCCGACTGATGGATGATATTTAGCTTTTCCGTTGTCTCTTTCTACAGGAGTACTCAATTTGATTCCTGTGTATTCCATCTGGTAAAGTCCATGTGTATAGTTGCCTTCTATGTTGTTGAAAAAAGGTATTTGCAATGAAAAAGTCATTGGTCTTGCAAAATTCTCTCATGGGATCTCTGGTGTCATTTCTATCACCACGGCCGTATTTTCTAATTACCAATTCTTCTTTGTTTCTAACTTTTGCATTCCAATTGCCAGTAATTATCAATGCATCTTGATTGCATGTTTGATCCATTTCAGATTGTGGAAGTTGGTAAAAATCTTCAGCTTCTGAATCTTATAATTATTAGTGATTTAATTAAAAAAAAATAAAGTTTTGTATATCTTATTTTCTTTGACAGGTATATTGTTTCTATAATCATAAAATAAGAAACATTTCAAAAATACTATATAATTTTTTAACGTACAAAATATATTTTATTACATCTTGCTTTTTACCCTGTGAGAAGATGGAAGATCTTATCAGGATCATTTTACAGATGTGAAAACTGATTATTCAAGCAAGTTCACGTAGAATTTCAAAGAGTTATTATCAACTTTGGATTTTCCAATTTCTTAACTAGTGCTGTTTTGACCATGTTCATCCCTTCAACTGTTACACATTGCCGTAAATGCTATGCTTATCATTTTAACAATTAACTACGTTCTTCGTATACACACAGTTTCCTTTATTTGTTTCACACGTAGCATAGCCATCTTCTCCCTACTTAAAAGTTGAGCAAGGCCTATGATTACAGCAGTAAGCAGAAAATTATTCAGAAAATTAATTCATTAAATTCAAAATTGAATTTTTTTTTTTAAAATTTAAACCTGCAGGAAAGTATAAAGTTAGGTTTCTCCAAAAACCATAAGATATTTTATGCCTTACCTATTAGAACATTTTGAATATTACATTTGCCTATAATATAATAATATCAAAAAAGTTAAGAATCTCTACTTAAAATTATCTGTATAAATTCTGTAAATATTTCTTATACTTACAGTATAATTTTATATTGCAATGATGTTTTATGTTAAAAGCATTATGTATATTAGACTATAGCAATACAAGAGAAATTTCGTTAATCAACTTGGTTAGTTTTTCTTTAAGGACTATGCTTCAGGAAATATTTCTCAATGAGAGTCCAGGTGGTTCACCCTGAGCACTGTAAAATAATAAGATTCCTATAAAATAATTTGAGGACATAGTTTATAATTGGCTGAATGTCTTATTTAGAGTTCGAGGATTGCTGGTAATGTAGAAGCGTATTGAACATAAAAAAACTAGATCTTTCTTTACCTTTCAATGCGTGTGAGCATGAACAATTCCCTGTGGTCATAACTGGAGAAAATATCTACTTTGCAGGGAATATAATCAGAACCTTTAAGAGGAGACCATGAATTCTCTGGGCATTTCAAGGTGTTATAGAAGAGAAGCTGTTTGAAGAGGTTTTAGTAGTTTTGTAATAGTGAGAACTTGCAAGGTGACAGCAGAAACTGAGCAGTCTTAAAGGAGTCATAGCATTCAAATATACGTAATGTCAAGGAAATAGTTCTAGGTGAGGGAACAATATGACCGAAGACATAAATGTGGATTTAAACTGTGTGTTCTTTGGCCAGTAAGGATACCAGTCTGATAAGAGAGGACAGTGCAAGTTGTAAAGTAGGATTAGGTAAGTAGGATGGGACCATATCATAGGGAAACTTGCACACGAAATAGAAGAGATTTAAGTTGTTGTGAAATATGAAAACATACTTGAGATGAGTGTTGTGATGACTTGTACTATCTGCATCACACATTTAGTTTGACAGTAAAACCAGTTAGGTTTTGAAGTGTAAATTTGAAGTGAGAAGATTTGGATTAGGCTGATGGTATCAAAAATTAAGAAGGGATGCATATGAGATCTCAAAAATTCAAGAAAATTTTTGACTGACTGAACATAGGATATAAATCTTTTCACAACATACTTTCTAATTTATGTTCAACCTCTTCTATCTTAGCTTCTATAAAACACACAGAATTTAGACTCAGAAGGAACCTTAGTTGTTGTGTACTGTAGAAATGAGAAAACTGAGTCCATAGAGAAATGAATGGATTGGTCCAGGGTTATGCAGTGATATAGTACATGAACCCTGGCTTTGGCATCAGGTAGCCTGGATTCAACCTCAGGCTTTGCTACTCTCTGGCTTTGTGACATCAGGCAAGCCATCTAATCTCTAAGAATCTAAGTGCCTGCTCTGCCTATCTGCAGCTTTATATAACTGCTGTGAGTATTAAGATGATTTGCCAACTGCTCAGCACTCTACACAACTGTAAGCTATGACAATTATCAATAGGCAGCCTGAACTAGAAGTTAGTTATCCAGCCATTTTGGCCTGTATTTGAAGGCTTTCCTTTTTGCTCAGGAATGCACAAAGTATGTTCTCAAATATGATGCATAACAACATCACATTCTTGATGTGGAAAAAATCCCGGAAAAAGGGGACCCTAGGACCGTTCCTCTAGGCCAGGTGTTCTCACAGTCGTTAGTCCCAATTCTTGGAAATATTTTCAGAGGTTCAGAAACCTATTTGGGTCTCAGAAGTTTTAATGTTCTCCTTGTAAACCTGACCTGGTACCATATAAAGCTTACTGGGACCTTTTATATTTTATTGCATCAAATATTTTTTTGGATTATTTTAATGGCCCAAGGCTGTGCTATCCAGAATAGTGCATATACACTAAATAGAATGGGGTTAAAAGGTAGAAAACATTAAGGTTTTTAAAATGCATTACCATTGTCATAAAGCAACGTATCTCACTGGGAAATAATGGTGACAGCTATGTGTACCTGGTCTGATCAGAGAGCTGACTACTGCTGTCCTGGGGTTCCCCAAAATGTTTTCTCTAGGAGCAAAATTTTTCCCATAGCCTTAGAGAAAGCTGAGATGGGAGGTGACTCAAGTTGAGTCTTAGAAAGTTGCTGAGGAAAGGAGTCATGAAGATCATTATACTTGGTAATGACTTACCTACTTTATAACACTTTCAATAGCCTACACTTTTGTCGTATTAGATGTTTTATATTTTTTGCTTCTTATTGATACTGGGATTTTTACTTCCTTTATACTTTTGACTGATTATTGTTTTTATATAGTAAAAAATTGTTTACTTTGTATACAGCCTCCTCACTTAATTTTCTTATTGATTATAAGGGTTTTGGAATTGCTATTCTGAAAGTTTCTAAGTAGACAAACATATTACTTCCAAATAATGACATAGTTGTCTCCTGTATTGCTATCTGTCTGTCTTTCTGTCCATCCATCCATCCGCCCGCCTGTCCGCCTGCCCGCTCGTCCGTCTGTCCGTCTGTCCGTCCATCCATCCATCTCTTTTTGTTTCCTGTAGAAGGGCACTTATTGCAATCACTAGAATTTGCAGAAAAATGACTGTGGTGTTGCTGGTAGGCATCCTGTTCTTGTTTCTAGCTCTTATGAGAACATTGCCGCTGTTTTAAGTATGATGTTGACTATCAGTTGGTCATATATATTTTTAATTATATTTTGATTTTATCAAATAACATTACGGCAGCTGTTAACATGATAATATAGATTTCTTTCTTTGATTTATTAGTATAATATTATATCAAAATAATTAGAATAATAAATTTCTTTTTATTGAACTATCCTTACTTTTCTGGACTTGGCTTCTAGAATACCATTCTCTTTTGGTTATCCCCGTCTCCTTTTTCTTTGTTTCCTGTCTCTTTTTTTTTTCTCTCCAACTTCTTATATTCATATTCCCCAAGGTTTAATCTTTGATTTTTTTCTATCCTTGAAATAATCCAGTCGTACAGTTTTATATACTATCTGTGTGCTGAAAACGACTCACAAATTTTTAAAATAATTTTTTATTGTGCTTTAAGTGAGTTTACAAATCAAGTCAGTCTCTCATACAAAAATTTTTATATACCTTGCTGTATACTCCTAGTTGCTCTCCCCCTAATAAGACAGCACACTCCTTCTCTCTACCCTATATTCCAGCCAGCTTTTGTCCCCCTCTGCGGTCTCATGTCCCTCCAGACAGGAGCTGCCCACATAGTCTCATGTGTCTGCTTGAGCCAAGAAGCTCATTCCTCACCAGTATCATTTTCTATTTTATACTCTAGTCCAATCCCTGTCTGAAGAGTTGGTTTTGGGAATGGTTCCAGTCTTGGGCTAACAGAAGGGCTGGGGACCATGACCTCTGGGGTCCTTCTAGTCTCAGTCAGACCATTAAGTCTGGTCTTCTTACAAGAATTTGAGGTCTGCCTTCCAGTGCTCTCCTGTTCCATCAGGGAGTCTCTGTTGTGTTCCCTGTCAGGGCAGTCATTGGTTGTAGCCAGGCACCATCTAGTTCTTCTGGTCTCAGGCTAAAATAGTCTCTGATTTATGTGGCCCTTTCTGTCTCTTGGGCTCATGATTACCTTGTGTCTTTGGTGTTCTTCATTCTCCTTTGCACCAGGTGGATTGAGGCCAATTGATGCATCTTAGATGGCCAATTGATAGGGTTTAAGACCTCAGACACCACTTTCCAAAGTGGGATGCAGAATGTTTTCTTAATAGGTTTTATTATGCCATTTGACCTAGATGTCCCCTGAAACCATGGTCCCCAAACCCCTGCTCCTGCTACTCTGGCCTTTGAAGCATTCGGTTTATTCAGGAAACTTCTTTGCTTTTGGTTTAGTCCAGTTGTGCTGACCTCTCTTGTATTGTATGTTTGAAGACTCACAAATTTATATTTCCAGGTCAGACTAGCTGCCTACTTGATGTCTACTCCTGGATGTCTAAATTCATCTTAAATACAACACGCTCAGAACGTTTCTTGAACTTCTCCTTTAACCTTGCTCTACCTGTAACAGCCTTCCCAATCTCAGTTGATGGTAGCCTCATCCTTCCAATTTCTCAGGCTAAAAGCCCAGGAGTAATCCTTGACTCTTCTCTTTCCAATTCATCAGCACATCTTATTGGCTATGCCTTTAGAATATATCCAGACTCCAAGGACTTCTTACTACCTCCATAGCTGCTGCCCTCGTCTCCAAACCTAAGCCACCCATTTGTCTAGATGATGCAATAGCATCCAGTTTTCCCTCGTTCCCCCCTTTTGTACTATAGTCTACCTTCAACATGGCAGCAAGATTAGTCCTTTTAAAATGGTCTGCTCAAAACCTCTGATGTTTCCGCATTTCATTCAGAGTAAAAGCTAAATGCTTTATAATGAAGCCCTAGAGAATTTTGCTCCATTACCTCTCTGATTGTGTCTTCTACTTCTCCCCCACCTCACTCTGCTCCCAGTGCACTGGCCTCCTCCTTGTTCCTTGAACTCACCAGGCATAATCTTGCCTTAGAACCTTTGCTCTGCCTGTATCCTTTGCCCAGAAAGCCAGTCCTCAAAATAGCCACAAGGCTTGCTCCCAAACCTTCATGTCTTTGTTCAAATGCTGCCAGCTCAATAGAGGACTACTCATAACCTCCTTATTTAAAATTGTAATCCATCCCCTATTTTCATCACTCCTGATCCCCTGCTGTACTATTTCTTTTTCTAAATCATTCATCACTCCATAAGTTACTGTACAGTTTACTTTTTTTTTTTTTTTTATGATGCCAATTGTTTATTGCCTTCCTTCCCTAGCCGTAAAGTAAGTTACATGAGGCAGAGATCTTTATTTTGTTTGGTGATATATTGCAAGTACTGAGAATGGTACTTGACATTATAGATTCTTAATAAACATTTGTTGAATGAATGAGTGGATGCACTGAGCCCCACTTAATCATGTCAGGTTCTTTTTTTAATTCATTACGGGATATGACTTTGTTTATAGGATATAGGTTATGTTTTGCTTAAGATTTTTGCACGTGTATTAGTGACAATGTTATTTTCTTTGTAATATATTAGTCAGGTTTTAGCATTGAGATTATGATAGCTTTTCAAAAAGAATCAGCAAATTTTCAAGATTCTTCTACACTGAAAGTTAAAGTAGCATTAGGCATGATCTATGTTTTGAATGGAAACCCTGGTGGCGTAGTGTTTAAGTACTACGGCTGCTAACCAAGGGGTGGTGGTTTGAATGAGTTATAATGACATGTGCAAAGAGCTGGAGATAGAAAACCAAAAGGGAAGAACACTCTCAGCATTTCTCATACTGAAAGAACTAAAGAACAAATTCAAACCTCAAGTTGCAATACTGAAGGATTCTACTGGGAAAATATTAAATGAAGCAGGAAGCATCAGAAGACAATGGAAGGAATACATGGAGTCACTATACCAGAAAGTATTGGTCAGCATTCAACCATTCAGGAGGTAGCATATGATCAGGAACCAATGGCACTGAAGGAAGAAGTCCAAGCTGCACTGAAGGCATTGGCAAAAACAAGGCTCCAGGAATTGACAGAGTACCAACTGAGAAGTTTCAGCAAACGGATGCAGACCTGGAAGTGCTCACTTGTCTATGCCAAGAAATTTGGAAGACAGCTGCCTGGCCAACTTATTGGAAAAGATCCATATTTATGCCTATTCCCAAGAAAGTTGTCTCAAATGAATGCAGAAATTATTGAACAATATCATAAATATTACACGCAAGTGATATTTTGCTTAAGACCATTCAAAACGGCTGTAGCAGTACATCACAGAGAGCTACCAGAAATTCAAACCAGATTCAGAAAAGAATGTGGAACTAGGGATATCATATGGATCTTGGCTGAAAGCAGAGAACACCAAAAAGACGTTTACCTGTGTTTTGTTGACTATGCAAAGGCATTTGACTGTGTGGATCATAACAAATTATGGACAACATTGAGAAGAATGGGAATCCAGAACAGTTAATTGTGCTCATGAGGAACCTGTACATAGTTCAAGAGGCAGTTGTTCGGACAGAATAAGGGGATACTGTATGGTTTAAAGTCAGGAAAGTTGTGTGTCAGGGATGTAACTTTCACCATACGTATTCAATCTATGCTGAGCAAATAATCCGAGAAGCTGGACTATATGGAGAAGAAGGGGGGATCAGGATTGGAGGAAGATTCATTCACAACCTGCGTTAGCAGATGACATGGCCTTTCTTGCTGAAAGTGAAGAGGACTTGAAACACTTACTGATGAAAATCGGAGACCACAGCCTTCAGTATGGATTACACCTCAACATAAAGAAAACAAAAATCCTCACAACTGGACCAATAAGCAACATCATGATAAATGGAAAAAAGACTGAAGTTGCCAAGGATTTCATTTTATATGGATCCACAATCAACACCCGTGGAAGCAGTAGTCAAGAAATCAAAAGATGCATTGCATTGGGCAAATCTGCTGTAAAAGACCTCTTTAAAGTGTTAAAAATCAGAAATGTTCCCTTGAAGACTAAGGGGAGCCTGACCCAAGTCAAGGTGTTTTCAGTCGCCTCATATACATGCAAAAGCTGCACAGTGAATAACGAAGACCGAAAGAGAATTGACGACTTTGAATTGTGGTGTTGGTGACGAATATTGAATATACACATCATGGACTGCCAAAAGAATGAACAAATCTATCTTGGAAGAAGTACAACCAGAATGCTCTTTAGAAGCAAGGATGGTGAGACTACGTCTCACATGCTTTGGACATATTATCAGGAGGGATCAGTCTCTGGAGAAGGACATCATGCTCAGTAAAGTAGAGGGTCAGTGAAAAAGAGAAAGACTCTCAACCAGATGGGTTGACACAGTGGCTGCGACATTGGGCTCAAGCATAACAAGGATTGTGAGCACAGTGCAGGGCCAGGCAGTGTTTCATTCTGTTGTACTCAGGGTCACTATGAGTTGGAATCAACTTGATGTCATCTAACAATAACAGCAAATGTTTTGAATAAAAAATTCTGATATAAACCTGTCTGAACTTGGCTTCTCTTTGGAAAACTTGTTTGATTTTTTTTTTTTCCTTGAGCCAATTCTGGTAACGTATTTGTCTAGAAAATTATTGTTCTCATCAGTAGTCTAATTTTTGTATTAGCATAGTATTTGCTAATAATTTAGAAATCTCTATATCTTAAATTATATACTCATTCTCTATATGTATATTTTTATTATTGTTTTTTATATACTCATAACTCCATTTCCCGGTTGCACATTGGGGCTCCAAAGTATAGAGGAAGTTACTTGTCATAGTTTCTGATGAGCATGAATTTGTTTCAAAGTCTGAATTGAGCATTTTTCCCAATTGAAAGTATTGCAACTACCTGAAAGTAAGTTCAATGTGTAAAATTTCTTATATCATGAATGAAAAACAAAGGTGAGATTTAGTGGTATTTATTGGTTTTTAGAGCTAGGAGGGACTCTAGATATCACCTAGGCTGATAGCCTCATTTTTTAGTGAGGAACACAAGGCTCTGAGTAAGTGATTTCCCCAACATAACATTAACACACCTGTTTGTTATAGTTTATATAAAAAAGGACATTTTTATTTGTTTGTAAAGGTCATAACTGCTTTTCTCTTTCATTTAAGCATTTGTAAAAATTTTATATGTATAAGTTGGTGATGGTGTATGATGCAGTGTTTTAAGAAATGACTGTTTTCTCATCTAGTGTTTTAGAAAAGTAACATGATGACATTCTGCCTTTGTTAAAGCAGGTAGACATTTTGCAAAAAGCAACCAATTTTAAGAAAAAGACTGGGGAGTTGGGGGTGGAAATTCTGACTTTAATCAAAATTTTCCATCCAGATTTCTCAAATATGTATTTCTTTACGTGGGCATGCTCGACAGTGTCTAAAGAAATTTTTGGTTGTCACAACTTAGGTGGGGTAGTGCTACTGCCATCTAGTCAGTAGAAGCCAGCGATGTTGCTAAATTCCCTACACTGCACAGGACAATCCCCCGTAACAAAGAATTATCTGACACAAAATGTAAATAGTGCTGAGGTTGAGAAAAAGTGACCTAAGGTGATGACTCTTAAATTGATTGTACCAGTGCTATATTTAGAGATGCTTGGAATCACTTCAGAATTAATAGTACATTACATTTTTAATACAGCATTTTCCAAAGTATGTTTTTTAAAGCATGAATCATATGAGATCCTCTCTGAGAAAAGGGTCAAATATGTTTGGGCAACAATGCATATGACATTGCCCTCTTGAACATCCATAATGAAAACTAGCATAGTAAAGGCTTTGAAAAGTCCTGCAGTGACAATCCATTTAACTTTGCTTAAACTAGCATAAGGAGCCTTGGTGGCACAGTGGGTAAGAGCTTGGTTGCTAACTGAAAGATCTGTTCGAACCCACAATAAGCTCCACAGGAAAAAAAAAAAAAAAAATGTGGCAGTCTGCTTCTGTAAAGATTACAGCCTTTGAAACCCTATGGGGCAGTTTTACTCTGTTGTATAGGGTCAGTATGAGTTAGATTCGACAGAAATGGATTAAACCTAGCATCGGTAAAAACAAAGAAAAACCCTATTTTCATCAAGCTGATTCCAACTCATAGTGACCTTAGAGGACAGAGCAGAACTTCCCTATAGCACTTCAAAGGCTGTAAATCTTTATGGAAGCAGACTACCGCATCTTTGTCACCCAGAGCAGCTGGTGGGTCGAACTGTCGACCTTTCAGTTAGCAGTTGAGCACTTAACCACTGTGCTACCAGGGCTCCTTTTTAACCTAGCATACCCTACCTTTATTATACCATGGAACATTTTTGATATAGTCTCTAAGAACATTTCTGGGAGGAAACTTCAAGAAATGCAGCCACTATGCTTTACAGTTCTCCAAGCCCTCTCAAAGCCCTCTCACACTTCACCTCACTTGCTTCTAACAATTATTCTGTAAGATATAGTTCTAAAATAACCTCAGCATTTCCCCTAAAGATCCTTCCTATCCCATTTATCCAACTTGAATACATTGTTTGGATTACATGTTTTAAAAAATTTTTATTATGCTTTAAGTGAAAGTTTACAAACCAAGTCAGTCTCTCATACAAAAACTTGTATACACCTTGCTATATACTCCTAGTTGCTCTCCTTCTAATGAGACAGCATACTCCTTCCCTCCACTCTCTATTTTTGCATCCATTCGGCCAGCCTCTGACCCCCTGTGCCCACTCATCTCTTCTCCAGACAGGAGCTGCCACATAGTCTCATGTGTCTGCTTGATCCAAGAAGCTCACTCTTCACCAGTATCATTTTCTATCCCATAGACCAGTCCAATCCCTGTCTGAAGAGTTGGCTTTGGGAATGGCTCCTGTCTTGGGCTAATAGAAGGTCTGGGGACCATGACTTCTGGGGTTCTTCTAGTCTCAGTCAGACCACTAAGTCTGGTCTTTTTACCAGAATTTAGGGTCTGCATCCCACTGCTCTCCTTCTCCCTCAGGGGTTCTCTGTTGTGTTCCCTGTCAGGGCAGTCATCACTTATAGCTGGGCACCATCTAGTTCTTCTGGTCTCAGGCTGCTGTAGTCTCTAGTTTATGTGGCCCTTTTGTTTCTTGGAAACCTGGTGGTGTAGTGGTTAAGTATTATGGCTGCTAACCAAAGGGTCAACAGTTCGAATCAGCCAGGTGCTCCTTGGAAACTCTATGGGACAGTTCTACTCTGTCCTATAGGGTTGCTGTGAGTCGGAATCAACTCGACAGCACTGGGTTTGGTTTTATGGTTGGTTTTCTGTCTCTTGGGCTCGTAATTACCTTGTGTCTTTGACGCTTGTTATTCTGTTTTGCTCCAGATGGTTTGAGACCAATTGATGCATCTTAGATGGCCACTTGTTAACATTTAAGGCTCCAGATGCCACTCTCCAAAGTAGGATGCAGAATGTTTTCTTAATAGATTTTATTACACGAAGTGACTTAGATATCCCCTGAAACGATGGTCCCCAAACCCCTGCCCCTGCTACACTGGCCTTCAGACCGTTCAGTTTATTTAGGAAACTTCTTTGCTTTTGGTTTAGTCCAGTTGTGCTGACCTCTCCTGTATTGTGTGTTCTCTTTCCCTTCACCTAAAATAGTTCTTATCTACTATCTAATTGGTGAAATCCCCTCTTGCTTCTTCCTTCCTCCCTTTCGTAACCATCAAAGAATATTTTCTTCTCTGTTTAAACTATTTTTCAAGTTCTTAAAATTGTGGTCTCATACAATATTTGTCCTTTTGCAACTAATTTCACTCAGCATAATGCCTTCCAGATTCTTCCATGTT
The DNA here is from genome assembly GCF_024166365.1 of Elephas maximus indicus. NCBI lineage: Eukaryota > Metazoa > Chordata > Mammalia > Proboscidea > Elephantidae > Elephas > Elephas maximus. Next base: position 166,096,884 of record NC_064819.1, read on the forward strand.
ATGAAATGTTTCACGGATTCATCATTGTTCTTTATTGATGTATAGTATTCCACCGTGTGAATATACTATAATTTATTTATCCATTCATCTGTTGATAGGCACCTTGGTTGTTCCCACCTTTTTGCTATTGTAAGCAGTGCTGCAGTGAACATGGTTGTGGATATAGCTGTTCGTGTAAAGGCTCTTATTTCTCTAGGATATATTCCAAGGAGTGGGAATGCTGGATCATATGGTAGTTCTATTTCTAGCTTTTTAAGGAAGCGCTAAATTGATTTCCAAAGTGGTTGTACCATTTTATATTCCCACCAGCAGTATATAAGTGTTCCAGTCTCTCCACATCCTCTCCAACATTTATTATTTTGTGTTTTTTGGGTTAATGCCAGCCTTGTTGGAGTGAGATGGAATCTCATTGTAGTTTAGATTTTCATTTTCAGTGATCGTGAGCATTTCCTCATGTATCTGTTAGCTACCTGAATGTCTTCTTTAGTGAAGTGCCTGTTCATATCCTTAGCCCATTTTTTAATTGAGTTGTCTTTTGGTAGTTGAGTTCTTGCAGTATCCTATAGATTTTAGAGATCAGACACTGAATAGAAATGTCATAGCTAAAAACTTTTTCCCATCTATAGGTATTCTTTTTACTCTTTTGGTGAAGTCTTTGGATGAGCATAGGTGTTTGATTTTTAGGAGCTCCCAGTCATCTAGTTTCTCTTCTGTCTTGTTAGTTATGTTTTGTATACTGTATATGCCATGTATTTTTTATGTATTAGGGCTCCTAGCGTTGTCCCTATTTTTTCTTCCATGATCTTTATTACCTTAGATTTTGTATTTAGGTCTTTGATCCACTTTGAGTTAGTTTTTGTGCATGGTGTTAGGTATGGGTCTTATTTCATTTTTTTGCAGATGGATATCCAGTTATGCCAGCACCATTTGTAAAGAGACTGTCTTTTCCCCATTTAACTGACTTTGGGCCTTTGTCAAATATCAGCTGTTTATACGTGAATGGATTTATGTCTGGATTCTCAATTCTGTTCCATTGGTCTGTGTATTTGTTGTTGCACCAGATCCAGGCTGTTTTGAGTACTGTGGTGGTCTAATAGGTTCTAAAAATCAGGTAGAGTGGGGCCTCTCACTTTGTTCTTCTTTTTTAGTAATGCTTTACTTATCTGGGGCCTCTTTCCCTTCCATATGAAGTTGGTGATTTGTTTCTCCATCTCATTAAAAAATGTCGTTGGAATTTGGATCTGAATTGCATTGTACCTATAGATGGTTTTTGGTAGAGTAGACATTTTTACAATGCTAAGTCTTCCTATCCTTGAGCAACGTATGTTTTTCCACTTACGTAGGCCTCTTTTGTTTTCTTGCAGTAGTGTCTTGTAGTTTTCTTTGTATAGGTCTTTTATGTCTTGGTAAGATTTATTCCTAAGTATTTTATCTTTTTGGGGGCTACTGTAAATTGTATTGATTTGGGGAGTCCCTCTTCAGTGTTCTGTTTTTGGTGTAGAGGAATCCAACTGATTTTTGTATGTTTATCTTGTATCCTGACACTTTGCTGAACTCTTCTATTAGTTTCAGTAGTTTTCTTGAGGATTTCTGTGTGTAAGATCCTGTCATCTGCAAATAGGGATACTTTTACTTCTTCCTTACCAATCTGGATGCCCTTTATTTCTTTATCTAGCATAATTGCTCTGGCTAGGACCTCCAGCACAATGTTGATTAAGAGTGGTGATAGAGGGCATCCTTGTCTGGTTCCTGTTCTCAAGGGTAGTACTTTAAGACTCTCTCCATTTAGGATGATGCTGGCTGTTGGCTTTGTATAAATGCCCTTTATTATGTTGAGGAATTTTCCTTCTGTTCCTATTTTGCTGAGAGTTTTTATCATGAATGGGTGTTGAATTTTGTCAAATGCCTTTTCTGCATCAATTGATAAGATCATGTGGCTCTTGTCTTTTGTTTTATTTATATGATGGGTTACATTAATTGTTTTTCTAATGTTGAACTATCCGTGCCTGCCTGGTATGAATCCCACTTGGTCATGGTGAATTTTTTTTTTTTGATATGTCGTTGAATTCTGTTGGCTAGAATTTTGTTGAGGATTTTTGCATATAAGTTCATGAGGGATATAGGTCTGTAATTTTCTTTTCTTTGTGGTGTGTTTACCTGGTTTTGGTATCAGGGATATGCTGGCTTCATAGAATGAGTTTAGGAGTATTCCATCCTTCTGTATGCTCTGAAATACCTTTAGTAGTAGTAGTGTTAACTCTTCTCTGAAAGTTGGTAGAACTCTGCAGTGAAGCCATCTGTGCCAGGGCTTTTTTTTATTGGGAGTTTTTAAATTACCTTTTCAATCTCTTCTTTTTTATGGGTTTCTTTATTTGTTCTACCTCTGTTTGTGTTAGTTTAGGTAGGTAGTGTGTTTCTAGAAATTTATCCATTTCTTCTAGGTTTTCAAATTTGTTAGAGTACAGTTTTTTATAGTAATCTGGTATGATTCTTTTACTTTCAGTTGGGTCTGTTGTAATAGCACCCATCTCATTTCTTATTCGGGTTGTTTGCTTCTCTCCTGTTTTTCTTTTGTCAGTTTGGCCAGCGGTTTATCAATTTTGTTAATTTTTTCAGAGAACCAGCTTTTGGTCTTGTTAACTCTTTCAATTGTTTTTCTGTTCTCTATTTAATTCTGCTCTAATTTTTATTATTTGCTTTCTTCTGGTGCCTGAGTATTTCCTTTGTTTCTCTTTCTATTTGTTCAAGTTGTAGGGATAATTCTTTGATTTTGGCCCTTTATTCTTTTTGTATGTGAGTACTTATTGATATAAATTGACCTCTGAGCACTGCTTTCTTTGTGTTCCAGATGTTTTGATAGGAAGTGTCTTCATTCTCATTGGTTTCTATGAATTTCTTTATTCCATCCTTCATGTCTTCTATAACTCAGTTGTTTTTGAGCAGGGTGTTTTTTGGTTTACACATGTTCGATTTCTTTTCTCTGCTTTTTCTGTTATTGATTTCTGCAGAAAACAGTTATTGCCTGCCAAAAAGGGCTTAATCTCCTGAAGTAGGTCCACACAGGTCCATGCAGAGGGGAAAGGTACTCAAAGCCCATGGACTGTTTATGCCTGGAAGGGAGCTCCTTCTGCCTTGAGCTCCGCAGGTTAGTGGAGCTGGCAGATTATTTTTTCCGCTATGGTGAATTTATTCCTTCTCCAAGGCTGGGAGAATGGTTCAGGACATGCAGCAGAACCTATCTCAGTCCTAGAGAAATCGACAGCCACTGAAGCTGGCTTGGGGGCTGGGGCCATGGTAATATATGCGCAAGTACTTAGCCTTTGCTGAGAGCACTGTTCTTCTCTGGTTCCAGATGTGCGAGTAGGCTTTGCACCTGGCTTTTTCTCCCTGAGGAAACTGCGACTGAATGCTATCACCAGCCCACCTCAGTCTTAGGGTTCCCGGTGATTCATGTCCAGAAACTCCTGACCAGTTCTGAACCGTCTCTCTGTTCCCTGCTGCTCAGTCCATTTTCTTACTTTGCCTTTGTTGTTCAGGGCTTCTAACTTGTCATAAATGTAATTTTTTTGCTTGTTTTTTTTGGTCTTTGTTTTAAGAGGGTTCACTGGAAGCATCTGACTACTCTGCCATCTTGGCCCCTGGATTACTTTAAAAAAAAAAATTTCTTTTCAATTTTCTATCAATTGTGATAAATTTTGTTGTTTTATCTTACTATAAAAATATTAAAAACAGGTTATCATTACAAATATAAAATGTAGATAAGCAAAACAAAAAGACCCCGTAATTCCTCCATGTTTTATTCCTTATTGTGTTTATTTTCAGATTATTTTTACTGCCAATATATTGTATAATAAAATAGCACTGTAAATAGTTTCTAAAAAATTAATTTTTTTCAGTTAATGTCATTTAAATTTAGCGTTTTCATTTAATGCTATAATTACTGTGTCATGATAATAGCAGAAAATGACCACTCAGGTATTATACTGGATATCTGATGGGTATTTTATTACATAGCAACTAAATGCTATATTTAAGGGATCTCCTATTATTGGAGATTTGATTTTCCCCTTTTTTGGTAACTTATAGAATAATGAACAACCTCATGCATATATCTTTTTACGTATTCTTAATTATTTCCTTGGGATAAATTCTCAGAAGTGGAATTGTTGTATCAGTAGGTAGGTAAAGGTATGTGGTGATGATGGTGATACATACACATTTTAAGGCTTTTATACTGAAAAATTGCCTTTTAGAAAGGCTGTGTAAGTTTACATTCCTGATAGCAATATAGAAGTAACATGAGGTTTTGTATTCATATACTCTCAGATATGTCTCTTTTTTTCTTTTCCTCTACTATATATATATATATATTTTTTTACTATTAGATGAGGTTCAGACACTTGCCTTTTGGCTTTCTGGTTGTCATTGCTATTGTTCTTGTCTTCATTTCTCTGCTCATGTGGGCTCAACTCAAATTCTTGTATCTCCATGAAGCCTTTCTTTGTCAATTAAAACCAAATTCCACACTTCACAGTTAGACATGGCATTATATTGTGTTTAATTGCATCATATATATATATATATATATATATATATATATATATATATCTTAACTACTTAACCAGCTTATAAGCAGTATTAGAGCCCAGTTCTGAACACTCACTGTGTCTCAGTCACTGTGCTAGGCCCTGGGGTTGTAGGAATAAAGCAAATGCACAGTTGCTCTTGAGCTGCACACAATTTATAGGGAAAATAGAGAAGAAATAAACAATGAAATGCACTATGACAGCAGTAAATAGAATACTATGGGAATATAGACTGGGGGTTTGGGGTGCTAGGGAAGGCTTCCTGGAGAAGAAGTCCTCTGAGTGGGATTTTGAAGGATGAGTAACGAAAGATGGAAGTAAAGACATAGGAAAGTCTGGTGTTGTGTTGTGAGTGTACATGTGAATTTGTGTATGTATAATATGTCAGGGAAAGATGAGAGAGAATGTGAAATAAGATGCAGAAAGAAGAGAGAGCCTGAAGGGACTGTATGGGTGATTTTAAGACATTTAGAATTCATCCTGATGATACCAATAGACTCTTCAATTGTCTGAAGCAGGAGGGTAACTCAGTGTGACTTGTTCTTAGGATGATCACCCTGACAGCAATGTGGAGGGTGGATTGACTAAGGCAAAGGATACTGGGAGGTCACACTTATAGTTTCTTTACACCTGCTCAGTATCAAGCACAGGGCTGGACCCAAACATGTACTTGTGTGTGTGTATTTCTAATCTTCACTTTGTCACTGATTTGTTATGGATTATTGGGCCTACCATTACATTTCCTTGGACCTTAGCATTTTAATTAATAGCATAATTATATTCACAGTTATACTTCTCATACAGGACTTATGATAATGGTAATGAATTGGAGCATATTATTTAGTGAAAATGTGCCTGAAGTGGTAGGAAAGTTATAGTTTTTCTCCTCCTTTTAGGTATGAGTGTTATGTTTATGATGCATACCCTGCTATTTCCACCTCAAACTCATTTAATGAGGTTGTGATATGTAGGACTGGCTTATTTAATTATTTGAGTTGCCTTGGGAGATTTTACTTGATTATCCCCAGGAGAGAGATGAATAGAGTTAGGTAGACAGCAAAGACTTTTCTCAGAGAAATCATCTTTTTCTCAGGAAATGAAAATCATTTTTATTCTACGGGGTGAAAAAGAAGTTTTGTTTATGATATGATTTAATTTTTAGAAATTTAATTATGGTTTTTAATGTGAAGACTTGGATTCTGAAAATATAATAGTAATAACAATAGACACCATTGAATTCTCTTTCTTGCATGGAGATTTCTAGTCAATTTAGGAGCTCATCGTTAACAGCGAGGCTTAAAAATTGCTTTTATTTGCTACCTTCCTCACATATCAACTAGATGAAAGACTTTCCTATTTTACAGAGATAGCTTGTTTTTGTGTGTGTGTGTATGTGCAGAGTTAAGATGCTGATAGCAACTTTTCACACTTTGTCGGCTAGCTTTACCTAGTTACAGAATAATTTACCACACTGACAAAGAGTACCCAGCAACCGGAATTACACAGAAGGAAAAATTTCTTTAAATTCAAATTGTTATAATTACAAGCAGCTTGTTTAGTTTTCTTCAAAGAACCTTATTAAAAGCCTTAAGCAGTCTTGTCCTCTATATGAGGTAGTTGCTTCTCAATTTATGGATGGAGAAAATGAAGTCAAATGATTTGCTCAGAGTTGGAGGAAATGACCTAATATTGAGAAAAGGTGTTATTTCTTAGAAAAGCTTCTAGGGCTTTAGTTGGACCACTGTTCCAAACCCACCCTCCCTTCCTGCAGTGAGAACATTGCCTACAACACAGATGGGCTGTCTGGGGCAATCAGGCGAATTTCAAAGGACCAGTTCTTGGGTAATCAATCTCAAGGCTCTTTCAAGAAATCTACTATCCCTACAAAATCTAAATGAATGTTCACCCAGTATATCTGGGAGAGAGATTGTGAAAATGTCTCCCGTTTGTCATATAAACATTTGATGCAGCACTGGATGTCATCACATATACTTGTTGTTAGGTGCCATAAAGTTGCTTCCAACTCATAGTGACCCTGTGTACAACAGAACAAAACACTGCCTCGTCTTGTGCTATTCTCACAGTCATTGCTGTGTTTGAGCCCATTGTTGCAGTTGTGTCAATCAGTCTGATTGCATTGTGTCAATCAATCTTGTTGAGGGTCTTCCTCTATTTAGCTGACCTTCTGCATGATATATTTCTCCAGGGACTGGTCTCTCCTGATAACATGTCCAAAGTACATGAGATGAAGTCTCACCATCCTCGCTTCTAAGGAACATTCTGGCTGTACTTCTTCCAAGACAGATGTGTTCATTCTTCTGGCAGTCCATGGTATACTCAATATTCTTTGCCAACACCATAATTCAAATGCATCAGTTCTTCTTTGCTCTTCCTTATTCATTGTCCAGCTTTTGCATACGTATGAGGTAATTGAAAATATCATGGCTTGGGTCAGGCACACCTTAGTCCTTGAGGTAATGTCTTTGCTTTTTAACACTATAAAGAGGTCTTTAACAGCATATTTACCTACTGCAATAAGTCATTTGATTGCATTGGGGTTGATTGTGGATCCAAGTAAAATGAAACCCTTAACAAGTTCAATATTTTCTCCGTTCATCATGATGTTGCTTATTGGTCCTGTTGTGAGGAGTTTTGTTTTCTTTATGTTGAGGTATAATCCATACTGAAGGCTGTAGTCTTTGACCTTCATCAGTAAGTGTTTAAAGTCCTCCTCACTTTCAGCCAGCAAGGATGTATCATCTGTATATCACACGTTGTTAATGAATCTTCCTTCAATCCTGATGCCATGTTCTTCATAGAGTCCGTATAGTCCTCTGATTATTTGCTCAGGATGCAGACTGAATAAGTATAGTGGAAGGATACAATTTTGACGCACACCTTTCCTGATTTTAAACCATACAGTATCCCCTCATTCTGTTCTAACAACTGCCTCTAGTGCTATGTACAGGTTTTGCATGAGCACAATTAAGTGTTCTAGAATTCCCATTCTTCTCAATGTTACCTATAATTTTTTATGATCCATGTAGTCGAATGTCTATACATAGTCAGTAAAACACAGGTGACCATCTTCTGGTATTCGGTGCTTTCAGCCAAGATCCATTTGACATCAGCAATAACTATACTTATATTCTTAAAATGCAGCAATTGATATTGAATGTAAGTATCAATAAAGAAGAAAACCTGTAGTTATCTACTGGCATTTAAACATTAGAGACACTTGATGATTCATGTTTTCCTGAAACACTAAGGTGGTTCATTAGCAAGAGCAGGTTTTCTGACTATAAATAGGCACACTAATATATTGTTAAATTTTAGTAGGCATCAATTTATTTTGAAATTTGTTGGATTTGATTTACACTATATTCTTTGCCAGCCTCAAGATCTTATACAGAAAAATGTTTCTTTTTTACTGAATATTTTGGAAATATTTTTATATAGGGAGAAAAATGAGCCATTTAAGGCTTCAGTTACATTAATAATCATTACCGATAGAGTCTATCCTGGCAACTGTGACAGTAATAGTCTGCAGCGAGAATCTATGTTTCTGATAAAATGTGCAAGTCTACCTTTCATACCCCTTAATGATCCTTGCATGACTAATACACAGTGACATTTAAGGGGCACTCATCTAAAACTGTTCATATTCATTTTGAAAATATTATCTGTGGCATATTCACCAGGAAATGCAGCTAAAAATCTTTAACTGTTTCCTCACTGGTCCTCATAAAATGCTATGGGAATTCATGCTTTCTAGTTGCAGTACACTAACAGGACCAGTGCAATAACTACATAGAATGGATTAAGGTTTTTGAAATATAATCAAAGACTTTATTAGAAATGCAATCTCTGATATGATGAGAAGCTTTTGGGAGCCCTGTAAAATGTGGATCCCAGAGTATAAAACAGTACTATGGGAAGTAGCCTGTGGAGGACATTTAGAAAAGTGATTAGAATAACAAAGCAATGAAGGTACTGAGATGAAAGGGTCACTGTGTGATACAATTTATCACAGAATGATTGGAAATGTTTAAAGTGTTTACATGAGTTAATATGGCAGCAACTGGACTCCTGAGAATCTTAAGTTATTTTAAGATAGAATATTTGGAAAGGTTTTGTAAGTGAAATTTTTCCACGTGACTTCATTGATTTCGTTAACGTTGATTCTCCTTTGTAAATAGTCGTGAAATGGTGGTAGTAGTAGTGTCAAAACCTATCTAACTTCAGGGGGGATAATGAGACACCTGATCAACCCAGTGTTGATCCCTATGAGTTACAGTTCAGACACACCTCCAGTCTCCAACATTTTTTACAGTTTCTGACATGAGCTGTCCTCCCCACAGCACTCTCTACTTTTCTGCTGGCTTTGATAATTCATTGCAGTGGCCACACACAACTCACAAACTGCACTTACAGCTAAGTGGTTTATTGAGGAAGTAACAGGGTACAGTGTGGGATCAAGATCAATAGGCTACAACTCAGGATCAGGATCAGGAAACATGTACGCAAAGTTTGGAAGGCTCCTCGGTAGAGGAAATCACATCCTTCCCTTCTTCAGTGCAGGAGCGCTATCTCAGTTCCTCTTGCCCATGCAAGCAAGCAGGACTTTCTCTCTGCCCTTCATGCTCCCCTCTCGGCCATGCAGGCTTCCTCTCAGCCCTCTGAGGACAGGTATTCTCTCAGTCCCCTCAGGACAGTCTTCTCTGCTTTCAGCCTCCCTGCCTTCGCCACTGACTCTGCCACAGGTCCTGTTCTGGGTGCCTCACTGTCTTTAGTGTTACAGCCCTTGACCTGTTACCCCTCTTTTAGGAAGTTCTTCCTCTCCTCTGTCTGCTTCTTCTCTCCTCTTGCCTTTTCTCCTTCCTGTTCCTTTCTTCTGCTTTTGTCTGCCAACCTATGTGGGATTAACTGCATTTATAAGCAAACTCCTCGTCAATTTCAAGGCATGGTCCTCCTACCAGGACCCACATACGTTTCATTTGCACAGTAGGCTACAGACACTTCATTTGCATAATATAGTGACCAATCCCTACAAGGTGCATACCAATTATAGGGTAGGCTACAGCCCAGTACCAGACAAAAAGCTAAGTTGTTTACAGCTTACTCAGGAAATGTCAATCAACCTGGGCAAAAGTAACAAACCCTCTGGGGTAGAAAACTAGGTCAGAGGTAACTCCTCAGAGCTTAGGGGAAACATCCCTCAAGATTTTCTTCTAAAGAACCAAGGGAAAACACCAGAAAGAGGAACTCATTTCACCACAATAAGCAACCCTATGTATTAAATAGAATTTTTCCTCTCCCCGCCTCCCTTCCCCTTTTTCCTTTCTCTCTTCCTAATTCTGTGTTTAACTTTTCCATCTTGAACTTCAGAAGGCCAGAGAGGGCTCCACATTGCATCTTGATTGTTTTCACCTCCAGGTGAAGAAATTTCCAGTGTCTCTGTTAGATGTTACCCAGCTTCTTTTCAACAGGAAGAAAGAATATTACATTTCAAGACAGCCCACTGTATTTTTTTTTGGTCAAATAATTGTTGTAATATTCTTCCACATATTTAGTTCATGTCTATAATTTCTATCTCTGGGTTCCCATCAAATTTAGGGATCTATTTGAGCACTCCCTCCTTTGTGTCATGTTTCTACCCAATGCCCATCTCAATTTTTTCACTGTATTACCATTATTTTAATATATTTACCCCTTCACTTGTCTTTGATTTTACTAATCTCAGTGCCTTGCTCTGTGCCTGGTGAGTGTAGGAAATCCACAAGCATTTGTTGAACACGTGAGTGAACACTCCTTCTCTGTCTGATCATGTTTGTCTCTACTGCCAGCCTCTTGTCTCAAGCTAGGTCTGGATTGAACAACTGCATGAACCTGTGACTTGCCCAAACTGCTATGAACCAGAAACATTTCCCCAGTTAGGTTTCTAGTGGCTTGCTTTGTTCCATTTAGAATATGATGGAATCTACGGAAGAAGTTTGAATGCAGTCTGACCAGAGATGTTACCTTCCAGCCCCAGCCCCAACTTCAGGTGCTACAAGAGATTGAGATTTTACACACACATATGCCGGACCAGTGTGACATGTTAAGGAAGGCTGATACAGTGTCAGATGTTTCCATTCTCCATCATATATTTTGGGGTTTACATGTATGTATTTTAAAATTATGGATTTTTAAATATCTATTTTTCATTTTTCTTTTTAGAATTCACTCAATTTATTAATCACTAGGCCTATACCAAAGCATATGAAAGTAGTAGTTCTCATTTTTATGAAATTTTTTAAGACATTGAAACTGTAAATGACAATGTGTCCATTTAAAACCAAAACCAAACTTGCTGCCACGGAGTCGAGTCCAACTCATAGCGACCCTATAGGACAGGGTAGAACTGCCTCATAGGATTTCCAAGGCTGAAATCTTCAGGGAAGCAGACAGCCACACAGAAGCCTAACTACAGAAAATAGTGTCTAGGGCAATTAGTGTTAAATTGCTGACTCGTCTCTCACAGCTGGCAATGGAAGCTGTGATGGGCAGTAAACCAAAGCCAAACCTAATGCTGTTGAGTTGATTCAGATCATAGTGACCCTATAGGACAGAGTAGAACTGTCCCACAGTTTCCAAGGAGCAGCTGGTGGATTTAAAATGCTGACTTTTATTGGTTAGCAGCCTGAGCTCTTAACCACTTTGCCAATAGAAACTGCTAATTGGTGCCCACCTCAAGTGGTGCCCAGGGCACTGTGCCCTACCAGCTCCCCACTAGTTAGGCATCTGCTGCCACATCTTTCTCCCCTGGAGCAAGTCATGAGTTTGAACCCCCAGCCTTTCGGTTAGCTGCCTAGCACTTTAACCACTGCACCACCAGGGCTCCTTTATCCTCCCATTATTGTTGTCGTATGCTGTCAATTCCAACTTATAGCGACACTATAGGACAGAGTAGAACTGCCCCATAGGGTTTCCAAGGAGCATCTGGTGGATTCGAACTGCTGACCTTTTGGTTAGCAGCCGAACTCATAACCACTGCCTCATCAAGGCTTCTTTGTCCTCCTATTACAGGGCCATTTTTAGGGAGTTTTCACAGGGGAATGTGGTGATTTGTAATTGGAGTCAAGAAAGCAAGAGTCAGGAAAGACTGGAGAAGAGGGCACATAAGAGAGACAAGTTGTTGTTGAAAGTCTATGTGTACACTTTTTTATGATTAAAATAAATAAAGACAGATGGGTGAGACTTAGTGAAAACAAGAGAGGATGAGCAGGAGTGCTGGATGAGAAAATGAGAAGTAGAAGATTTAGTTGAAATCTTAAATTTTGAGACTGAGGGGAAGACAAGCACGTGAGATCAAATCTGGATGCAATTGTTAAAATAAAAAATTTAATGCCTTGAATAGAGAGGAAAAGATGCAGCTGGGAGGGAGTAAAGACTGTGGAGGAAGTAAAATTAGTCACAGATGTGAGTTGTTAGGGAATTCAATACTTGTTGATTTGCTATCTGGAATGACAGTAGATCTACAGGTTGAGCAATCAGTCCCACCTCAACTATGGTTCAGAGTTATGGAGGAAAAAAGGAGATGGAGTGAAAGCTTGCTCTGGACCAGTGGTTTGCTACATTGGCTGCACATTGGGATAAGTTGTTGTTGTTAGGTGCCATCAAGTTGGTTTCAGCTCATAGCAGCCACATGTGACAGAGTAGAACAGCCTTGTAGGGTTTTCTAGGCTGAAATCTTTATGGGAACAGATTGTCATGTCTTTCTTCCACAGAGTTGCTGGTGGGTTCAAACTGTTAACCTTTCAGTTAGCAGCTGAGCACTTAACTATTGTGCCACTAGAGCTCCTTTTTGGGATAAGCTGGGGAGCTATATAAAACAAACAAACAAACAAACAAAAAGTGGTGCCTGGTTCTATCTCCAGAGACTCTTAGCTGGTTTGGAGTGTGGCTTGTGGTTGTTAGTTGCTGTTGAGTGGATTCAGACTCATGCTGACCCATGTACACAGAGTAGATCAGCTCCATAGGGTTGTCAAGGCTGTGACCTTTGGGAATCAGATGTCCTCTGGGGAACATCTAGATGGGTTTGAACAGCCAACCCTTCAGCTAGGTTGAGTGCTTAACCATTTGCACCACCCAGCGACTTTTGGAGTGTGGTTAGTGGGTTGATTTTAAAAGTTCTCCAGCTGATTCAAATGTGCAGCCAAGGTTGAAAACCACTGTTCTGGAATTAGAGAAGGCTAATACTAATGTTTTTAATACTAATGTTTTAGGAAAATTGTTAAATAACATTAGTTAGAATTCTGCACTAAGCCAGGGTTCAGAGGGTATTTCAATGGGGAAAATGAGAATTTACAGCAAAGGTTATAGAGAAGTCACTTAGACTTGTACCAGAGCTGACAACATTTTTATATGGAAAAAATACAAAAGAGTGAAATAGGGGGGCGGGAATGTGGAGATGAAAGCAGAATCACCTAAAGGTAACATAAGATTCACTTGTTCATTTATTCATTCATTCAACAACTATGTACTGAGCACCTAACATACCCCTGGCACTGAGCTTATTATTATGGATGCAGAAGTAAAGAATAAGATCAGACTTCCCTAACTGATGGAGCTAAAATTTTGGGGGGGCTAGGGGGAGAGAGAGAATGAGAGAGACAGAAACAAAGGAAGAAAGAGGGAGACAGAGGCAGGTCAGTCTTGAAAACACCTGTGGGTGTGGCAAATTGGACACAACTAACTGGAATCAAATACATGAGAAACTGACTTTTAGAGAAAGTTGCATGCCAAAGAAACCAGGAGACTGAACTAAGCATGACTGTAACTGTTTGAGAAATACAGTGATCCTTGTATTGTATCCTTGGGTCCCCAAACCTTTAAGAGTAGGAGGCAGGCCCAGTGCCCAAACTGCCCATTTTCTCCAATGATCTTTTTAGAAGCGGCCAAGTTGGATAATGGCAATGGAAGACCCTCCCAGAGGGCAGAGCCAAGGTTAATAAACTGAGTTGTTGGTCTCTAAGACTGGGAACCTTGCCAACCTGTATCTACTCAGTGGGATTTCATAATTACTCTAGAACGGTGAGTGCTGAGTGACTTCCTCACATTCTTCAACTCTGAATGGGAATGTTTATTGCAGTTATCCGGTCCCTGTTACACCACTGTATTTAAGGTAAATGTGGGAAAGATAATTTATTTTTTTAGTTCACAGTCTCCGTATTAACAGAAGGCACACTCAGACTGAGAGTTTATCATACATCACCCAGATATCTTGGAATTTTGACCTTGGTTCTATGTTGTTGTTGTTGTTAGGTGCCATCAAGTCGGTTCTAACTCATAGTGACCCTGTGTACAACAGAACGAAACACTGCCTGGTCCTGCACCATCTTTGTAATCATTGATTGCTTGAGCCCATTGTTGCAGCCACTGAGTCAATCCATCTCATTGAGGGTGACCCTCTTTTTTGCTGACGGTCTACTTCACCATGCATGATGTCCTTCTCCAGGGACTGATCTCTCCTGACAACATGTCCAAAGTATGTGAGACATAGTCTTGCCATCCGTGCTTCTAAAGAGCATTCTGATTGTACTTCCTCCAGACAGATTTGTTTGTTCTTTTGGCAGTCAATCTTATATTCAATATTCTTCACCAACACCAGAATTCAAAGCCATCAATTCTTCTTTAGTCTTCTTTATTCATTGTCCAGCTTTCACATGCATAGGAGGCAATTGAAAACACCATGGCTTGGGTCAGGTGCACCTTAGTCTTCAGGGTGACATCTTTGCTTTTCAACACTTTAAAGAGGTCTTTTGTAGCAGATTTGCCCAACGCAAAGCATCTTTTGATTTCTTGACTCTGTGTAATCCTCCATAGGTGTTGATTGTGGATCCAAGTAAAATGAAATCCTTGACAACTTCAGTCTTTTCTCCATTTATCATGATGTTGCTCATTGGTCCAGTTGTGAGGATTTTTGTTTTCTTTATGTTGTGGTGTAATCCATACTGAAGGCTGTGGTCTTTGATCTTTATTAGTAAGTGCTTCAAGTCCTCTTCACTCTCAGCAAGCAAGGTCGTGTCATCTGCATAGCACAGGTTGTTAATGAGTCTTCCTCCAATTCTGATGTCCCATTCTTCATATAGTCCAGCTTCTCGGATTACTTGCTCAGTATACAGATTGGATAAAAACAGATTGGATAGGAATGGTGAAAAGATACAACCCTGACGCTCACCTTTCCTGACTTTAAATCATGCAGTATCCCTGTGTTCTGTTCGAATGACTGCCTCTTGATCTGTGTACAGGTTCCTCATTAGCACAGTTGCCATTCCTAGCAATGTTATCCATAATTTGTTGTGATCCAAGCAGTTGAATGCCTTTACATAGTCAATAAAACACAGGTAAACATCTCTCTGATATTCCCTGCTTTCAGCCAGGATCCATCTGACATCAGCAATAATATCCTTGTTTCATGTCCTCTTCTGAATCTGGCTTGAATTTCTGGCAGTGCCCTGTTGATATACTGCTGCAGCCACTTTTGAATGATTTTCAGCAAAATTTTAGTTGCATGTGATGTTAATGATATTGTTGCATAATTTCCACATTCAGTGGGATCACCTTTCTTGGGAGTCGACGTAAGTATAGATCTCTTCCAGTTGCTTGTCAGGTAGTTGTCTTACAGATTTCTCCACATAGACAAATGAGTATTTCCAGCGCTGCATCCATTTGTTGAAACATCTCAGTTGGTATTCTGTCAACTCCTGGAGCCTTGTTTTTCGCCAATGCCTTCAGTGCAACTTGGACTTCTTACTTCAGTTCCATTGGTTTCTGCTCATATGGTACCTCCTGAAATGGTTGAACGTCAACCAATTCTTTTTGGTATAGTGACTCTGTATATTCCTTCCATGTTCTTTTGATGCTTCCTGAGTTGTTTAATATTTTCCTCATAGAATCCTTCACTATTGCACCTTGAGGATTGAATTTTTTCTTCAGTTCTTTCAGCTTGAGAAATGAAGAGTGTGTTCTTTCCTTTGGGTTTCCATCTGCAGGTTTTTGCACATGTTGTTATAATACATTACTTTGTCTTCTCGAGCCAGTCTTTGAAATCTTCTGTTCAGCTCTTTTACTTCATCATTTCTTCCTTTCAGTTTAGCTACTTGATGTTCAAGAGCAAGTTTGAGTCTCTTCTCACATCCATTTTGGTCTTTTCTTTCTTTCCTGTCTTTTTAATGACTGCTTGCTTTATTCATGTATGATATCCTTGATGTCATTCCACAACTTTTCTGGTCTTCAGTCATTAGTGTTCAACGCATAAAAACTATTCTTGAGATGGCCTGTATATTGGGGGGGGGGGGGCGGTATTCTCAAGGTTGTACTTTGCCTCTCAAGAACTTGTTCTAATTTTCTTCAATTTCAATTTGAACTTGTATATGAGCAATTTATGGTATGTTCCACAGTTGGCCCCTGGCTTTGTTCTAACGATGATATGGAGCTTTTCCATCATCTCTTTCCACAGAAGTAGTCAATTTGATTCCTTTGTATTCCATCTGGCGAGGTCCATGTGTATAGTCACCGTTTATGTTGGTGAAAAATGAAGAAGTTGTTGGTTTTGCAAAATTCTAGCATGCAATCTCCAGCATCATTTCTATCATCAAGGCCATATTTTCCAACTACAGGTCTTTCTTCTTTGTTTCCAACTTTTGCATTCCAATCTCTAGTAATTATCAATGCAAACTGATTGCATGTTCAATCAATCTCAGACTGTAGAAGTTGGTAAAAATCTTCAGTTTCTTCATCTTTGGCCTTAGTGCTTGGTGCATAAATTTGAATAATAGTCGTATTAACTGGTCTTTCTTGTAGGCATATGGATCTTATCCTATCACTGACAGCATTGTACTTCAGGATAGATCTTGAAATGTTCTTTTTGAAGATGAATGCAACGCCATTCTTCTTCAAGTTGGCATTCCAGGCATAGTAGACTACTTGGTACCATAGTTGGGTGGAATGTCATGTTGCCTTCATGGAGAGTCGGACAGTGATAGTCGTTAGTGCCGAATGTCAAAATTTCCTGGTTCTTCTTCTTTCCCAGTCACTCAAATCTCATGATGGCTTGTTGCTGCAATATTACCTATCCTATTTTGACTGATTTTGGAGGCTTTTTCAGAGACCTAGGGAGAGATAATTGTGGCTATAAATAGAGTAATGGTAGTAAATATGGAAGAAATGCTCCAATTCAAGATACTGTATACTTAGATGTGGGGTTGACTGCCAGGTTGTATAGCGATGCTTTTTACTGAGATAGGGAAGAATGAAAGAGGACTGGCTGAGGGGACAAATGTTTAACTATGGGCACGTTAAGTTTGTGAAATATCCAACTAAAATACTAAATAGGCAGTTGGATATTGTGAGTTTGGGGTTCAAGGAAAAGATTCCTGCTGGAGATCTAAATTGGAGATGTTTGTGAAATATCCAACTAAAATACTAAATAGGCAGTTGGATATTGTGAGTCTGGGGTTCAAGGAAAAGACTCCTGCTGGAGATCTAAATTTTTGGGAGATAAACATATAAAAATCCATTGCCATAGAGTCAATTCTGACTCATAACGACCCTATAGGACAGAGTAGAACTGCCCTATAGGGTTTCCGAGGAGTGGCTGATGGATTTGAACTGCTGACCTTTTGGTTAGCAGCTGAGCTCTTAACCACTACGCCACTAGGGCTCTGATAAACCTAAAGGGTAGTATGTTAAGCCAGATGCATAAAATCTCCTAAAGAAAGAAGGGAAGGCTGACCATCACTGAGCATTAAGGATTACCAACATTTATAAATTTAGTTTCGGGCAGGGGGAGAAGGAGACTGAGAAAGAGTGACCAGAGAAGTAGAAGGAAACTCAAAGAGTATGGAGTACTGCACTCAGCAGAGGGATGGAGTTGTCAACTCTGATTAATGCTTCTGAAAAGTAAATGTTAAAGAAAGCAAATTGTTCACTGGAGTGGTGGGGGCAGAAACCAGACTGAAGTGGGTTGAAAAGTGAATAGGAGGTGAGAGTGTGAAGGCAGCACAAATAATGCCTTTTCAGGAATTTGGCTATGGAGGAGGGCCAGGAAGTTTTGGGGTGGAGAGAGGTTTTTTTTAATTCATGATAATACAGCATGTTGTATAGATAGAATTGATTCAGCAGAGAGAGACAAACTGCTGATGCAGACTGGGGAAGAATTGACTGAAGCGGTGACGTTCTTGAAAAGGTGAGAAAAGGGTTGGGAACCTAAGCACACAAGGAGGAATTATGCTTTGAGAGGAGTAGGGAAAAATGGATGCAGATGCCAGTAAGTTTATAGGTTTAGGACCAAGAATATAAAGCAGATTATTGACTTCCTTATTTTCAAAAAATGTTGAGGCAAGATTTTTATATTAGAGGAGGATGAAGTAAGTATGAAATAGCTCTTGGTGAGTTAGAAAGTAAGACTACTTGAGAAACAAAGAAGGATTGCAAGGCCGTGGTGGGCTTCTAAGAGCCGTACTGGTCCGATGGTTAAGCATTCGGCTGCTAACCTAAAGGTCAGTGTTTCTTACCCATCCAGCAGCTGCATGGGAGAAAGACCTGGCAATCTGCTCCTGTAAAATTTACAGCCTAGGAAACTCTATGGGACATATACACTCTGTCTTATAGGGTCAGCGGCACACATCAGAACAGTGAGTTTCTACCTAAGATTTGTAATCATGAATTTAAAGTGAAACCAGTCAGGTGGATGATTTCCAAATTTTTCTTTATGAAAGTTAAACCGTTTAAGTGTAGGTGTGGATAAGCCATCCTATCCATGAGTTTGGTGGAAGTTGAAAAGAGTAAGGGAATTGAGGTATTTGCAAGGTAGGGAATAAAATATTGGATCTTGGTTATATGGGCTTGTGATTAATGTTAAAGTTGTGTGTCAACTTAGCTGAGCCATGATTCTCAGTGGTTTGGCAGTTATATAATGATGTAGTCATCCTCCATGATGTGATCTGGTATAATCAGCCAATCAGTTGTAAGGAGAGTTTCCTTGGGGGTGTGGCCTGCATCCAGTATATATATGGATGTTCTGGCAAAGTTCTCTTGCTTCCTCTGGATCTGCATCTGGTTCGTTATCATCTGACTTCCAGTTCTTAGGACTTGAGTCTGTTTCCTGCCGTATTACCTGCTGATTTTGGGATTCATCAGCCTCTGTAGCCTGTGAGCCAATGGCTTGTTGTCTTACCTGCCAGTCTTGGGATTTGTTGGTTTCTGTAGCATGTGAGCCAGCAGCCTGTAATCTTATCTTCTGAGCTTGGACTTATCAGCCTCCGCAGCCCATGAGCCAGCCAGCGGCCTGTCTGACCTGCTAATCTTGGATTCATCAGCCTCTCCAGCCTGTGAGTCAGCAGCCTACCATTTTACCTTTCTATCTTGGATTAGTCAGCTTCCACAGCCCATGAGCCAGTGGCCTACCATCTGCGATCTTGGGTTCATCAGCCCCTGCAGCTACATGAGTCAGGAGAGGCCTCCAGCCTGACGTCTAACCCATGGACTTGGGACTTGCCAGCCTCTACAACCACATGAGCCATTTCCTTGAGATAAATCTCTCTCTATATGTGTATATATATATATATACATATATATGTGTGTGTGTGTGTATGTATATATATATATATATATATATATGTAAAACCAAACCCACTGCTGTTAAGTCGATTCGGACTCATAGCGAACCTATAGGACAGAGTAGAATTGCCCCACAGGGTTTCCAGGGAGTCCTTGGCAGATTTGAACTGCCAGCCTCTTGGTTAGAAGCTATATTTCTTAACCACTATGCCACCAGGTTTTCCATATGTATGTATACATGTATATATATATAAGGGTGTGTATATTATATATATAAATACATATAAAATATAAATATATATGTATATGTTTCACTGGTTTTGCTTCTCTAAAGAACCCAGCCTAAGACAGGGCTAGACAAAGAGGGCAGTGAAGTCAGTGAAGTCAGAAGGGATCTGAAGAAAGGAAAGGGTTAATGGATTTAAGGTTTAGCTGTGTCAGAAGGAATAGATTAGTAGTAGTATTTAAGAGCCTGAATTGGAGAGATAGGAGGCATGAGAGTGGGAAGGTTGAAACTGAGTTTTCAAAAGTATTTCAGCTTCTGTTGATGACCAGATGGGCCTATGAGAATGAGTGGCAGAGGTAGAGGGAAAGTTACTGGAGATGAGATTTAAAAAAAAAAAAAAGAGCAGCCATGGTTCTTTAGAGTGGTTGTTGATGACACTGAAAATGAGATCAGCAGTGTGGTCAAGGGAAATTTGTGAACCAGGAGTTAAAATATTTAACAAATAATTGTGAGCAACTAGGGATTTAGCAGATGACTGCAAACAGTATGGGTATAGAATGATATATCCAGTTAGCAGAAGCTCAAAGGAGCAGGAATTTTTTTTAAGAGGTAGGCAGAACATTAACTGGAAGGATGGGAACCAAAAGACCATCCATCAAGCCTCCTACCTCCAGGCCTGTCAGGGCGAGAGTGCAGGGTGAGGTAAACAAACAGAAAGGCTACCCCTGAAGCAAATTTCAGGGCAGGTAGTATCCAAACAGACTTCCTTTAAAATGAGAGGTGAAGAAATGTTCTAAGAGGAAGTTGAGGATAAGGAGAGTTTGCTGATCCCAGGGAGAAGTTCTAGAGAGCACCATGGGAGGGTTTGGGATGGAGAGTAGAGGTGAGAGGCTAGGTCAGTTTAAGGGCTGTGTGGGCATGACAAAGTGCATAATAATGTATGATTGGCAGATAATTGAAAGGCAATAGTATTTGAGTAAAATCTTTTTCTATAGTCATCTATAATATTTGCATTCAGGGCTCTCATTTGCCCTCATCATCACATTTCTGATCCTAATTCGCACCACATCTTTTTCTGTTAGGTCCTCTTTTTTTTCTATAGGAAGAACAGGACTGTGTCTATACTGGCATTACTTACCCACACTAGATGTCACTGTTGTTTGCCTCCTAATTTCCGTCCTTCCTTAACTTACTCAGTGTGACTGCTCAGTGTGGCAGTGATCACTCCCGGGGCCACCCTTTGCTTACCCACACAAAGACACACACATGCAAGATTTAATGAGACTCTGGTGCTTATAAAACCATAGAGATGTTAAAAAGCTTAGGGTAAAACAGAGCTTCTTATGTGTTCTAAGAAGCTTATTATTTAGGTTTCTCAACATTTAGGAATTAGAAGATTGAGCTGGAACTCAGACTGGAATTCTCTGCAGAAAACACATCTACTTCCTTCTGTGAAAATATGGCATTTTACACTTAAATTCAAACTTGGTTAATTAGCTGCTTCTCCATCCTCTGTTTTGGGGAGCAGGCAACCTGATAAGAAATTGCACTTAGTTACCTCCGTTACCTTGATGTGTGGAGAGTAATTTTCTGGCCTGAGCTTGGGTGCAGTATTACCAAATGAGTTTGTCTTCTTATAGTCTGTGTTAACTCTGGATGGTTCCTTAGGCCAGGGAAGACTGCGGAAGACCCTGTGGGGATAGGGAAGTCAAGACGTGTCCAGGAAATTGGCATAAACCTGAAGTGGAGGGAACAAAAACTGTAAGTCACATTTACTAGAATAAATAGCTGTGGAGCCATTCTTTCTTTCTTCCTGGCAGCATCCTACTCAGGAAAGGAAAGGAGAGGGACATTCAGAGAGGAGAGTGAGGGAAGGTAGCAGACATTTATCTCTTGGGTTTTCAGAAGAACACCATACATTCATTTAGTTTATTAGTCAAGTAACAAACACTTATTGAGTAGCCATCAAGCGTCAAGTTCTATTTGAGGTATTGGGGATGTGGTGGTAAACAAGGTAAGCAAGGTTCCTGCTTGCATGGAGCTTAATTCCACTGGGTGATAGGAGAAGCAGATATCCATATGCAAGATAATTTCAGACAACTGCTCTGCAGGAAACAAAACAGAGTGACAGGATAGAGAGTACTTGGGTGGTGGTGACATCTAAACTGAGACCTGACTGATAGGAGCTAACAACCAGGACACCATCTGAGGAAGATTTGGGCAGAAGGAAGGCTGAAGCAGATGTTCTATGGCAAGAAGTCCTTGACGTGTTCAAGGAGGGAATGAAGGCTCAACTGGCCCGTGCATCATAGGCAAGGGCAGGGTGGTTTGAGGTGAGGTTAGAGAGGTGGAGGTTGAGGTGCAGATTATGCGGACCTTGTAGGCCATGTGTATGGCCTTAGATTTTATTCTAAGTGCAGAGGTGGATGTTTAAAAGTTTTGTGAGGTGTGCTGAAGTGATTTGATTTATATTTTAGAAAGATCACTCAGAATGTTGACTAGAGAATGCGCGGGGGTCAGAATAGAAAGCAGGGATAATAGGAGGCTAATGCAGTGGGGGGAGGGGGGAGGGGGGAGGGTGACGGGTTGGGCCAGGATGGTGTGAATGGAGGTTTGAAATGACTTTTAACAATGGACAGCTTTTGACCGTCGACCTTACTTTTTATAGTCTGTAACTTGAAGTTTCAGTATAATTTTTCATTATTATTAGTCTGAGACGAGGAATTGGGAAGGGGGCAAAAAGGAGGAAGGTGATGGGGAACCAATCTTATAGGAGCAGGGAAGAATTCAATAGTATTTCCCCACTCACTGTTTGATTGTCTAAATCATTAGCGTTTTTCAGACTGGAGCAAACTTGCTAACACTATTCTCAGGATAAAGATGAGATCATAATTATTTTCTCATTATGTTACAAAGGCCAAAAAACAACAACGATAGCACAACACCTAGGTGCTTAGGTGGATCGGGAAAGATTCCTATCTTTCAATGAAGTCCTGGAGAGACTAGATGGGAGGGAGCTAACCTTAGCTGTGGTACCTTCCTCAACATAAGTTCCAACAAATGTATGTGTGGGAAGATAAGATAGCTTGGGAGTGGCGATGCTGCTGCTGGTAGTAGTGGTGGTGGTGGTGGTGTGTGTGCATGTGCACCCACGCACAAAAGCAGAGACAAAATGTATTGTTGTAGAACGGAATTAACTTGGAGATGAGCCTCCATCATTTACAAGCTTTTACTTTGTGTTACTACTGTGCTGTCTGATTTATATCCAGTATCTTATTTAATTCTCACATTAGCCTTGTGAACTAATGATATTATTGGCATATACATTTTACAGATGTGACGGGCAGAGACTTAGAATGGTGAAAATCACATGGTTGGTAAATAGCAAAATCTGTACTGGAGTTTAGATATGTGGTCATAAAAATTGTTATATTGCCTCCTAAAGTCTTCTTGTAGCTACATTTTTTCTTAAAGTTGGACATGTGTGAATTTTATCTTAACGTTTATTCTTTATAAAGAAAGCTTTTTTTAAGAGCTAGAAATGTGTTCCTATATTATTAGTGACTGATCTTCCTTCGTATTTGTTAAATGATATATAATAACACAATTACAATTTTAATCATTAATGATTCTAACTATCCTGTCTCTAAAGCAATGTTTTTTATCTGGTGAATCTTAGAATCTCAAAGTTTCTTAGAATTTCTAGGGTTTTCATTAAACACAGAGACGTGGAAAGCTGAGTATATTCCTATCAAGTGTTGTTCTTTTCGTACATAGAGAAAAATGAATTGAAGTGGTGCTGAAAACAGTTTGAAATAAGTAAGCCCTCTGTGTATCAGTCAGGGTTCTTTGTTGCAAGTATGAGAAGCTGACTCTCATTAACTTTAGCAAAAGAGAGATTTGCAGGCAGGATTTCAGGAAGCTCACTAGTTTTCTGAGAAGACTGGAGAACCTGTAAACTGGCAAGAGTGCAAGGAGGTTCAGCGACGAGAACCACAGCCAGAGTATGACGCAGGAACTGCCTAGCTGGAACATCCTTATATCCCTCTCAGCTCTGCTGCTTCTACACCACCTCTGGCCGCCACCAGCCCTTGGACATTGGCTGCTGCTGCTCACATTGGTAAGTGACTCTTGGAATGAGTTCCAGACTATTCCTGCTGCTTTTTGTCACTTGCTCACAATTCAGAGTGGCAGGCGGGATCATCAGATTGGTCAAGCCTGGTTTACCTGCTCTGTCAGTGGCAGCGAGACGTAGCCTGTGATCCCTTTAATTTTTAGAGATGAAACCTTTCCTTCCACCAAGTTTGAAGAGGTTTCAAGTGCTGGGCAGTTAAAGAACTGGCAAATAGCTAATGAACTGTAAAAGTAAAATATTTTTAGGCAATAAGTACTCACATAGAATTGTTAAGGTATCTTGAAAAGGCACCACAGTTCTTGAAAGAAAATAGTTTTCTGTAGTATAGACTTCAATTATCTTGAAATAGCTGTTGAGCTGGGGAGGGGTCACTTACTCTACATTTGCATACAGATGATCTTACCAGTCATTTGCTTTTATGTTGAGAATTCCAATATGACATTCAGCAGTTATTGGAACAAAGACTGAGTTTGCCTCATCTTTCCATTTATTTCATTTATCTCTGATAGGCTTTGTGGGAACAGTTGTCATATACTTCTTTAATCCAAGCCATCAGAAAGCTTTTTACACATTCCTTCTGGCAATGTCTAATTTTCAGTGTGCTTAGGGTAATCAGTTTGTGTGTTTTTTATTTTTTTATTGAGCTCATTCAAAAGCTACTCCTCCCCGAAAAGAAATGTTGTTTTTGAATTTTATTGTTTTGCCGAGAGATTAAGCATTTGTATTGTCATAATTTGCAATGTATTCTGACAACCCATTACTGCCACAATAAAATTGATGTGGCTATGTTTTGATTCATGTGATATTTATAGTGTCCCCCCTTCCCAGCTTTAAAAGTAATCAGAGGACATGCAAAAGGCCATACAAGATTTTTAATGTAGCATATTTACAGTCATCCTGCTGAGATTTTATCCTCGTGATAGAACACTAGTCAAATTGGATCTATTAAAATGAATAAGATGGCATTATTAAAACTACACCCAAAACTAAATTAATAGTGCTAAATGTTATGGAATCTGCAACTGTCAGCACAAGACATTACAGGAACTGAAATAGAATTAAAAAAAAAAAAAAAAAAAACTAAAGCAACCAACCAATAATCCTGTCTTAACAGGGACGCCATGTATAGGCTTGATACAGTGAATTATTTTTTTTTTCTTTATTGTACTTTAGATGAAGTTTTACAGAATAAACTAGTTTCTCATTAAACAGTACACATATTGTTTTGTGACATTGGTTAATAACCTCATGATATATCAACACTCTCCCTTTTCAACCTTGGGTTCCCTATTACCAGCTTCCCTATTCCCTCCTGCCCTCTTGTCCTTGCCCCTGGGCTGGTGCACCCCTTTAGTCTCATTTTTTTTTATGGATCTGTCCAATCTTTGGCTGAAGGGTGAACCTTAGGAGTGACTTCATTACTGAGCTGAAAGGGTGTCCGGGGGCCATACTCTCAGGGTTTCTCCAGTCTCTGCTAGGCCAGCAAGCCTGGTCTTTCTTTTTGAGTTAGAATTTTGTTTACATTTTTCTCCAGCTCTGTCCAGGACCCTCTATCATGATCCCTGTCAGAGCAGTCAGTGGTGGTAGCTGGGCACCATCTAGTTTTACTGGACTCAGGCTGGTAGATGTGGTCCATTAGTCCTTTGGACTAATCTTTCCCTTGTATGTTTAGTTTTCTTCTTTCTTCATTGCTTGTAAAGGGGTGAGACCAATGGAGTTGATACAGCGAGATTTGATTCACAAATCATTTATGCCCACACATTTTCCATGAATTTTATGTGATCGTAGAAAAGAAAAAAAAAAGATACATATTATGCAGGGCCTCTCAGTCCTCGTTCCCCATAACACATTCATTATGACCCAAAATTCATTTTTTTTTTAGTTGATAAGTATGCTGTATGAAGAATGGGAACAGTCAATCTCAAATAGTGCATCTTTGAAAAATGATCAAATTAGGGGGGAAATACAGGATTTTATATGCAAAAAGTAAAGGATTCAAGCAAAAGCATTTTTAGATATGGCTAGTTAAAGGAAAAAAAGTTTCATTTTAAAAAAGGAAAAAAGTTAACTGAAATATTTTACTTTTTCTGTATTCATTAATTTATTGGTTCTTGACATAGTACTAAAAAAAAAAAAAATAG
This sequence comes from Elephas maximus indicus, assembly GCF_024166365.1. Classification (NCBI taxonomy): domain Eukaryota; kingdom Metazoa; phylum Chordata; class Mammalia; order Proboscidea; family Elephantidae; genus Elephas; species Elephas maximus. Next base: position 166,122,576 of record NC_064819.1, read on the forward strand.
TACTATCCCTCATATATTGAGCACTTCCCACATGCCAAGCACTGTGCTAAGGCTTTTACATATATTAACCAATTTAATCTTTCAGTAGCCCAGTGAAGTAAGTATCAGCTCCTTTTTATAGTCTGAACTGAAACTTCATGAAATTAAGAAACTCCCTCAAAAATAAACAAGTGTTTGGACCCCGCCTTGGCTTCAATGTCTGTACTCTTTACCCCTATGTCATACTGCTGGGCTTGAGTATTAATTACACTTGCTAGTGTAGTGCTTATGAACTACTCAAAATCATGTTACACCTTCTTATAAACTACTTGAGGGCAGGAATCATATTCTGACTTTTTATATACCATGCGTACCTAGGTCATTGCCCCAGAAGCTCTCAGAAAACATTAGTTGATATTACAAAGTTATTGACTTTTTTGACCTCTCAATAAACTCCCAGTAATAATCGCTGGAGTCTCTCTACAATGAAGTTCAGGTACCCATAATACCAGATTTGGGGCTTAACTTTGAAATTAGCCTTTTTATGCAACCTCAATAGGGCGAGGGTGGAGATTTTTGTGAGCTCTTGAAGTCATGACTGAGGAAAAAGCCTGAAAATGTTATGCGTGAGGGTATTCCACCAGAGGTACCACAATGCATTCTAAAATGTTAAACAAAAAAAATATGGCTTCCAATGGAGATCCATGCATCACCAAATTCATACCATTAAGAAGTGTCAATAAAATAGGACAAAAGAAGTGCTACTAAGCTGGCAGTCTACATTTTTTCCCCTAATGTACTTCATCCTTGAGTTAGATACTGTTAAACAGTATTTCTTCTGTAGGTCTGCATCTGATCCCTCTGCTCACTCTGGTGGAATGAGTTCATTTGTTTTAACTTGCATAAAATCTTAAATATTTAGAGCTGATAAAGAAAAATCTGTGTCATCATATAGCCACATTCCAAGTACCTAGCTCTTTCACTCATTTGCGTAAAAAAAAAAAAAAAAGGACCACCCCCCCAAAAGATAAAATGCTTGGGAATAAATCCAACTGGGGATGTAAAAGACCTTTACAAAGAGAATACAAAACACTACTGCAAGAAACCAAAAGAGAGCTACATAAATGGAAAAACATACCATGCTCATGGATAGGTAGACTCAAAATTGTAAAAATGACAGTTCTACCCAAAACATTTTACAAATACGATGCAATCCTGATCCAAATACCAACAGCATTCTTGAAAGATATGGAAAAACTTATCATTAACTTTATATGGAAAAGGAAGAAGCCCTGGATAAGTAAAGCACTACTGAAGAAGAAGAATAAAGTAGGAGGACTCCCACTACCCGATCTCAGAACCTACTATATAGTTATGGTAGTCAAAACAGCCTAGTACTGGTACTATGACAGATACATTGACCAATGGAACAGAATTGAGAACCCAGATTTAAGTCCATACACCTGTGGTCACCTGATATTTGTCAAGGGCCCAAAGTCGATCAAATGAGGATAAGACAGTTTTTTTAACAAATGGTGCTGGCAAAACTGGATGTCCATCTGCAAAAAGAAAAAGAAACAGGGCCCATACCTCACACCATATACAAAAACTAACTCAAAATGGATCAAAGACCTACATATAAAGCCAAAAACTGTGAAGTTCATACAAGAAAAAATAGATCGACGCTAAAGACCCTAATAGACAGCATTAACAGGATACAAACCACAAACAACAACACAAGCTCCAGAAGATAAGCTAGATAACTGGGATCATCTAAAAATTATCAAAAGACTTCACCAAAAGAGTAAAAAGAGAACCTACAGGCTGGGAAAAAAAATTTTTACTATTACAAATCAGACAAAGGTCTAATCTTGAAAATCTACAAAAAATCCAACACCTCTACAACAAAAAAGACAAATAATCCAATTAAAAAATGGGCAAAGGAAATGAACAGACACTTCACCAAAGAAGGCATTCAAGTGTCCAACAGAGTCATGAGGAAATGCTCAGGATCTCTAGCCATCAGAGAAATGCAAATCAAAACCACAATGAGATACCATCTCACCCCAGCATAACTGGCACGAATCAATAAAACAGAAAATAATAAATGTTGGAGAGGCTTCAGGGAGATCAGAACACTTATGCTCTGCTGGGGGTAATGAAAAATGATACAATGATTTTGGAAAACGATGTGGTACTTCCTTAGAAAGCTAGAAATAGAAATACCATATGATCCAGTAATTCCACTCGTAGGAATATATCCTAGAGAAATAAGAGCCATCACACGAATAGATATATGTACACCCATGTTCACTGCAGCATTGTTCACAATAGCAAAAAGATAGAAGCAACCTAGATGTCCATCGACAGATGAATGGATAAACAAACTGTGGTACATACACACAATGGAGTATTTTACAACAGTTAAGAACAACGATGAATCTATGAAGCACCTCATAACATGGATGCATCTGGTAGGCATTATGTCGAGTGAAGTAAGTCAATCACAGAAGGACAAATATTGTATGAGACCACTACTATAAAAACTCATGGAAAGGTTGACACACAAAAAGAAACAAACTTTGATGGTTACAAGGGGTAGAGGGTTGGGGATAGAAAAACACTGAATGGACAATAGATCAGTGGTAACTTTGGTGAATGGTAAGACGGTACACAATTCTGGGAAAGTCAGCACAACCTGTACAAAGCAAGGTCGTGGTAGCTCCATAGATACACCCAAACTTTCTGAAGGACCGAATTGCTGGGCTGAGGGCTGTGGGGACCGTGGTCTCAGGGAACATCTAGCTCAATTGGCATAACGTAGTTTATAAAGACAATGTTCTACATTTAGCTTTGGTGAGTAGCGTCTGGGGTCTTAAAAGCCTGTGAGCAGCCATCTAGGATACTCCACTGGTCTCATTCCTTTGGGAGCAAGAAAGAATGAAGAAAACTAAAGACACAAAGGAAAGATTAGTCCAAAGGACTAATGGAGCACATCTACCACAGTCTCTGCCACACTGAGTCCAGTACACCTAGATTGTGCCTGGCTACCACAACTGACTGCTTTGACGGAGATCACAATAGAGGATCCTAGACAGAACTGGAGTAAAATGTAGAAGAAAATTCTAACTCAAAAAGAAAGACCAGACTTTTTGGCCTGACAGAGACTGGAGAAACCCTGAGTTTATGGTCCCCAGACATGCTTTCAGCTCAGTAATGAGGTCACTCCTGAGGTTCACCCTTCAGCCAAAGATTGAACAGGCCCATGGAACAAAACAAGACTAAAAGGGTGCACCAGCCCTGGGGACTGGAAGGGACTGGAAGGCAGGAGGGAACAGGAAAGCTGGTTGATATGTTGTGGGGTTGTTAACCAATGTTATACAACAATGTGTGTACTAACTGTTTGATGAGAAACTAGTTTGTTCTGTAAACCCTCATCTAAAGTTCAATAAAAAAAAAAGGCTGAAAAAAAAAAGACCAAATATTTGAGTTCAAAGAGAAACATTTTGTTTTTCTACAGCAAACATTCTTAATGAGAAAAAGATGTTTTCTCACTAAGATATATAGAGGCATTACAAGTTTCTCTCATGAAGTTTGAGAAACAAGCACGGTTTGCAAATAGACTATATTTGAAAACTATAATTATGTATTTAGGCTATTAGGGAGTTAGGGCTGAAGTTGATACAGGGACTCCCTTTTGTGTTATCCTATCTTTCATACACCGTGGGATTGTTTGAGGACATTACGTCATATTACATTATTAAATTAAATATTTGAAAGTGTTTTGAGATGAGATAATCTTGCCAAGAAAGAAAGGGGTGTATAAAAGCTCAGCATTTGGAGGAGATATCTATATTTAAAGTTGAATATAAATAATCATACTCAATGCTTTCTTTTTTCAATACTTCCCATGGAATGAGGGATCTGCATTGATAACATCGTTGAATTTTTCTTTTGACTGTGGTAATTCCTGCATGAGGTAAATTTTATTGTTTATATTAAGATTGTTGAGTTTATTCTTTTATTTTAAGAACAGATTAGATAATTGTATTTTATTCTGTTGGAAGATTACTTTTGGTGATAATTGGATTAAGGGGAGCATATAGAATGTATGAAGTATCATGTCATTTTATATGGGAACACCTTGGTGCCACAGTTTAAAAAATATTTATTGAACACATATTATATGTCTTGAATGCATATGCTATGGTGCAGGGATATAAAGATTAAGGCAACATTAGCACAGCCCTAAAGTAACTCATGAAATGGGGCCATCAGTAAATTTCAATTTAATGGGGTATTTTCTATGACTCTGAGCTGAGTCATGAAGGATCATAAGGGGAGTCTTTCTTATCTACAAAGGTGATTATTAATGTTACATGATTAAAGGTGATTATTAAGTTTTACCTACTCTATGTAAACTGTTGTTGTTGTTAGGTGCAGTCGACTCATAGTGACCCTGTGCACAACACAAGGAAACACTGCCTGGTCCTGCGCCATCCTTACAGTTGTTATTGATGCTTGAGCTCATTGCTGCAGCTGCTGTGTTAATCCACCTTATTGAGGGTCTTCCTCTTTTCTGCTGACCCAGTATTTTGCCAAGCATGATATCCTTCTCGAGGGACTGAGCCCTCCTGACAACATGTCCAAAGTATGTAAGACGCAGTCTCACCATCCTTGCTTCTAAGGAGCATTCTGGTTGTACTTCTTCCAAGACAGATTTGTTTGTTCTTTTGGCACGCCATGGTATATTTGATATTCTTTGCCAACACCACAATTCAAAAGTGTTAATTTTTCTTTGGTCTTCCTTATTCATTGTCCAGCTTTCACATGTATATGATGCGATTGAAAATACCATGGCTTGGGTCAGGTGCACCTTAGTCTTCAGGGTGACATCTTTGCTCTTCAACACTTTAAAGAGGTCCTTTGCAGCAGCAGACTTACCCAATGCAATGTGTTGCTTGATTTCTTGACTGCTGCTTCCATGGGCTTTGACTGTGGATGCAAGTAAAATGAAATCCTTAACAACTTCAATCTGTCCTCCATTTATCATGATGTTGCTCATTGGTCCAGTTGTGAGGATTTTTGTTTTCTTTATATTGAGGTGCAATCCATACTGAAGGCTGTGGTCTTTGATCTTCATCAGTAAGTACATCAAGTCCTTTTCACTTTCAGCAAGCAAGGTTGTGTCATCTGTGTAACGCAGGTTGTCAGTGAGTCTTCCTCCAATCCTGATGCCCCATTCTTCATGTAGTCCAGCTTCTCGGATTATTTGCTCAGCATACAGATTGAATAGGTATGGTGAAAGAATACAACCCTGACACACACCTTTCCTGACTTTAAACCAATCAGTATCCCCTTGTTTTGTCCGAATAACTGCCTCTTGATCTATGTAAAGATTCCTCATGAGAACAATTAAGTGTTCTGAAATTCTGATTCACGGTGTTATCCACAATTCGTTATGACCCACACAGTCGAATGCCTTTGCGTAGTCAATAAAACACAGGTAAACATCCTTCTGGTATTCTCTGCTTTTAGCCAGGATCCATCTGACATTAGCAATGATATCGCTGGTTCCACATCCTCTTTTGAAACCAGCCTGAATTTCTGGCAGTTCCCTGTCAATATAGTGCTGCAGCCACTTTTGAATGATCTCCAGGAAGATTTTGCTTGTGTCTGTCAGTTTGTCATACTGTGGGGGCTTTCATGTTGCTGTGTTGCTGGAAGCTATGCCAGCAGTATTCAGATACCAGCAGGGCTACCGATGGAGGAGAGGTTTCAGCTGAGCTTCCAGGCTAAGACAGGCTAGGAAGAAGGACCCTGCAGTCTACTTCTGAAAAGCATTAGCCAGTGAAAACCTTATGAATAGCAGCGGAACTATGTAAAATAGAGATTGCTATTTCATTTTTTTAACTTTCCTACTCTTCCTTCACATTTTCACTAAAATTCTGTAATCAGACACAACTGGTTATCTGTGGAAGCACAAACTATCTGAGACTTCTAGTTATGTTTAATTTTTAGAACTAATACAAACATCTCTATATTTCCAAGTGAGTGGTGGGTGTAGAAAGATCATTGGGCAAATCATTTCTAACATCCCTGCCCATAACCATTCAGTTTTTTTCAAGTTCAAACAATATAAAGCTTCCAGTGTATTTCTCAGTATCTCAGCTTCCTCTTAACACATTATTTTTTATACTATTCTTATCTAAGTAAATGTAAAACTCTAAGTTTGAAAGTTGTTGAGACATGTTTGTTAAATGACCTAATTCTAGTAAGAAAAATAAACCCAGGCAACCCTGTATTTGTTTTCCTTTTCTACTTCTATTATGTTCCTGTATAACTGAAATCTACTGTGTCTAGTCTACATGTTTAAAACCCATTCCTCTCACCAACCTTTTAAAATCCCACTCACTCATTCATTTCATTCTTTAAATAAATAGTGCTTATGCACATACTGTGTGTCAAACATTGTGCTAGGTTCTGAGGTTTTAATGGTACATAAGCAGACATAAAACCAAACTAAACCCGTTGCCATTTAGTCTATTCCAACTCATAGCGACACTATAGAACAGACTAGTACAGCCCCATAGTGTTTCCTAGGAGTACTTGGTGGATTCGAACTACCTACCTTTTAGTTAGCAGCCGAACTCTTAACCACTGCAGCACCTGGCTTCTCACCATATAAGACTTCCATTTTGTTGGGGCAGATGCTCCATGTAACAAGTAACAACACTGTGAGATCAAGACTATTATTGATAGGTAATATATATAAGGAGTTCATGGCCCAGTATGAAAATAGATATTGATGGAAAAAGTCTGGGACAAATTTGCAAAACTAGAAATGTATTAAGTTCAAATATGAAGAATAAATTATATGCTTAGAAATTAGCTGGGCAATTTACCAACCTTAATCAATTAATGGACTCAAACACTGGTCAACATTGGCTGCTTGCACCACAGTAAGAGACAATCAGACATTGTGTATCTCTTGATACAAGAATAAAACACAGCCTATGCGTAGTCTTGCCAAAAAAGAAATTTGATTAAGTCTCTAGATCTAATTACCAAATTACAAATATGGGGGACAGAGGAACATATTAAATGATACCACAGAGACAATCAGAAACATACAGAATGTGAGGAACTATACAGGACAAATAGCTCATTTTTTTCAGCAAAAGAATTGCACAAGATGGAAGAGTAATCTGAGATTAAAAGAGACTAAAGTGTATATTGATTAATCACCATGTGGTAACCTTTTTTGTACCCTGAGTCACATAAAGAAGTAATAAATATAAATATATTCATTTATATGTATATGACATTTATGAGGAAGTTGGATGTTTGAACAGTGATTAAATAGTTGATGATTTCAATTACTTTTTTGATCATGAAAATAGTAGTATAGTTATGGTAAAAAAGTTTTTATAATTTAAAAATATATATTAAAGATTTTAGAGGTGATATGTCAAAATAATATGGGAAGGAATAAGTGAGCGAAGGTATAAAACCAAAAAATAAATAAATAAACAAACCCAGTGCCATTGAGTTGATTCCAACTCATAGTGACCCTATATAGTCTAGTGGTTAAGAGCTACGGCTGCTAACCAAAAGGTCAGCAGTTCAAATCCACCAGGTGCTCCTTGGAAACCCTAAGCGGCAGTTCTACTCTGTTCAGTAGGGTCACTATGAGTCGGAATTGACTCTACGGCAAGGGGAGTGAAGGTATAGATGAAACAATATTGACCATGAGCTAATAATATTTGAATCTGAGAGATGGGAAATAGGGTTTATTCAACTATTCTGTCAACTTTTATATATACTTAAAATTTACCAGTAAAAAATTGAGTAAAAAAGATAGTACATATTCCAGGGTTTAAAAAAACAAGCCATGTAACAAGGAAAAGTATTGCTGACAGAGAAAACAGTATGGATAGATGTCCTGAGGTAGGGGGAGAATGACATTTTCAAAGAACTGAACGATATTCAGAATGATTAGAGTGAGAGAGGAATAGTGCCAGGAGTAAGACTGGAGATACCAGTTATGAAGGATCTTGAAAGGTACGTTAATAGTTTGGGAAATAATAAGACATAGAAAGATCCGAAGTAGGAGTGACCAGATAACTAGTGAAAGAAGCCAAGAGAGACACTGTGAGACTAGTTAGTAGACTGTTGCACAAGTGCAGGCAAGAGATGGTAGACAAGATAAAGAGAACCAGATGAAGTTGACAGATACTGGGGAAGTATATATGAAGTGGGTGTGGGAGAAACGGGGTACAAGTTGATGTAGTAGCTTTCAAACTTGGATGGCTAGGTATATTGTGAGGTCTTGCTGAAATAAGGAAGATCAGATGAACAAATTGGGCAGAAAATATGAGGAGCTCTTTGGATTGAGTTTTAGGTAGCTTTGTGTCACTCAAGTATAGTTGACTGTATGAGTTGAAAACTTAGGAAAGAGGCCTGGGTTGGAGAAGAGATTTGGGGATTATAAACAACAACTAGGGTATGATTACATTATCCAAAGAAAATATGTACAGTAAAAACAGTACTAAACATAGAACGAAACTTTGCATAATGGCAATATTTAGGGAATGAGTAGAGAAAAAGCTGAAAAAAGTAGAAAGAATGCCCAGAAAAGTAGGACAATCAGACCAATGGGGAGTCATGGAGGCCAAGGGAAGGGAAAAACCCAAACCCAGTGCCGTCAGGTTGATTCCGACTCAGCGAGGGAAGGGAGTGTTGCAAAATACAGTGTGGTCAAGGGGTTTGAAAACCTGAGAGGGCCAAATAAAATAGGAACTGAAAATTGTCTACTGTATTTATGAAAGTTCCTTTTTAATATTACCATGTAAATTAGGCTTTTGAAAAGCCACTAATGGATACTGAATTATCTAATGCTTTTTCTGTATGTATTGACACAAAAAAAACAATGATGACAGCTAATGCTTACATATTGCTTCCTATGTCCCAGGCATTGTATATTAATACTTGTCTTAGTCATCTAGTACTGCTATAACAGAAATACCACAAGTGGATGACTTTAACAAACAAATTTCTTTTCTCACAGTCTAGTAGGCTAGAAGTCCAAATTCAGGGCACCAGCTCCAGGGGAAGGCCTTTTCTCTCTGCAGGCTCTGGGGGAAGGTCCTTCTCATCAATCTTCCCCTGGACTAGGAGCTTCTCCATGCAGGAACTCCAGGTCCAAAGATGTGATCTGCCCCCAGTGCTTCTTTCTTGGTGGTATGAAGTGCCCCCCTCTCTCCTTGTTTCCGTTTCGGTTTCATTTTATCTTTTGTAAGATAAAAGGTGGTGCAGGCCAAACCCTAGGGAAACTCCTTTTACGTTGGATTATGGATGTGACCTTAGTAAGGGTATTACAATCCCAGCTTAATCCTCTTTAACATAAAATCACAATCACAAAATGGAGGACAGTCACACAATTCTGGGAATCATGGCCTAATCAAGTTGACACATATTTTTAGGGGACACAGTTCAACCTATGACAATGCTTTATATGTTAACTCATCGGAGTTATTAGTCAGAGTAATGGCAGAAAACAAACCCAATGTGGGTAATTGAAGAGAATTTTATGAAGAGACTATTTATGAATTTATCACCAATAAGGGATGGTGGAACGCTCTGGGGCTAACAACAAAGAGAAGCTGTTACCACCTCTAAAACTTAAAACGCAGGAGAACTGGTGAGAGAAAGTCACCAAAGAAGACCTGTAGTCTTAGGTTTAAGAATGTATCTATTGCCAAACTGTGACCTGGAGGGAAGGAGCCATGTGAATAAACACCCTTATTCTGTCTCCTTTGACTGTCTATCCAGTGTTCTGCTGGTACTTGAACCCCACTTGAAGCCAGAGAGCAAGAAAACCTGGTAGTTGCTGTCCATACATGTAAGCCTCCTGGGACACCTAACTTGACTGAGAAGGTTGGAGAGTAGATATGGAGCAGCAAATGTGAAATATTTAGCATACCCGCTTGATCTTCATAACACTTCTGAGATAAGTGCTATTATTTTCACCATTATACAGGCGAGGAAACTTAAGCAGAGAAGCTCAAGTTTGCATAGATACTAAGTGCTGAAATTAGAATATAAACTCCAGCTCCGTCTTGGCTGTCTTAGTCATCTAGTGCTGCTGTAACAGAAATACCACAAGTGGATGGGTTTAACAAAGAGAAATTTATTCTCTCACAGTCTAGTAGCTACAAGTCCTAATTCACTGTTTCAGCTGCAGGGGAAGGCTTTTTCTGTCGGCTCTGGAGGAAGATTCCTTGCAATCGATCTTCTCTTGGTCAGCGAGCTTCTCACAGGAACCCCAGGTCCAAAGTACGGGCTCTGCTCCCAGTGCTGCTTTCTTGGTGGTATGAGGTCCTCACTCTCTGCTTGCTTCCTTTTTTTCTTATCTCTTGAGAGAGAAAAGGTGGTGCAGGCCACACCCCAGGGAAACTCCCTTTACATTGGATCAGGGATGTGATCTGGTAAACACCCCACTTTAATCCTCTTTAACATAAAATACAATCACAAAATGGAACATAACCACAGAATACTGGGAATCATGGCCTAACCAAGTTAATACACATTTTGGGAGGGGTGGGGGAGAGACATAATTCAATCCATGACACTATGTTTTTTCTCTGATCTTTTAATGTGATGAATCATATTTATTGACTTTTAAGTGTTAAACTAACCTTGTGTTTGTGGGATAAAATTAATTTTTCTTATCCTTTTTCATATATTTTTTAAATTTGTTTCAGTAATGAATGGGAGTGATCTCTTGTTTTTTAGTACTGTAGAATAATTTGAGATATATTATGAATTTGTTGGCTTTACCTAAGTTTATTGCCATAAATTTGCTCATTACATTCTCATTATCTATTTAGTGTCTGTAGCATCTATAATTATGTCCCCTTTTCCGTTACTATTATTATTTGTACTGTACATGTTTTCCATCAGTTTTGCTAGAGGTTTGTCAATTTTATTTGGCTTGTCAAAGAACCAACTTCTGTTTTCTAGAGTTTCTCTTTTACACTTTTGTTATCTTTTGTAATTTATTAATTTCTGCTTTTTTTATTTTTTCCTTTCTACTTTTCTTTGGCTTGGCTGCTAACCCAAATTCAGTGGTTCAAATCCACCAGCAGCTCTGCAGGAGAAAAGATACAGCAATCTATTTCTATAAAGATTACAGCCCAGGAAACCCTATGGGGCGGTTCTACTCTGTCATATAGGGCTACTGTGGGTCAGAATTGACTGAACGGTATACAACAACAACATTCTGTTACTCTCTTGCTATCTTCTAGGTTGAATGCTTACCTAATTTATTTTTATACTTTCTTCTTTACTAATATAAGTTTTTAGGGCTGTAAATACTATTTTAGATGTTGTTGCTGTTAGATGCTGTCGAGTCGGTTCTGACTCATAGTGATCCTATGCACCACAGAACGAAACACTGTCTGGTTCTGTGGCATGCTCACAATTGTTACGCTTGAGCCCATTGTTGCAGCCACTGTGTCAGTCCATTTCATTGAGAGTCTTCCTCTTTTCCACTGACCTTGTACTTTACCAAGCATGATGTCCTTCTCCAGGGACTGATCCCTTTTGACAACATGTCCAAAGTATGTAAGGTGCAGTCTCGCCATCCTTGCTTCTAAGGAGCATTCTGGTTGTACTTTTTCTAAGACAGATTTGTTTGTTCTTTTGGCAGTCAATGGTATATTCAATATTCTTGGCCAGGACCACAATTCAAATGCATCAATTCTTTTTTTGGTCTTCCTTATTCATTGGCCAGCTTTTGCATACATATGAGGCAATTGAAAATATCATGGCTTGGGTCAGGCGTACCTTAGTCCACAAAGTAACATCTTTGTTTCTTATCACTTTAAAGAGGTCTTTTGCAGCAGATTTGCCCAATGCAATTTGTCTTTTGATTTCTTGACTGCTGCTTCCGTGTGCATTGATTGTGGATCCAAGTAAAAGGAAATCCTTGACAACTTCGTTCTTCTCTCCATTTATCATGATGTCGTTTGTTAGTCCAGTTGTGAGGATTTTTGTCTTCTTTCTGTTGATGTGTAATCCATACTGAAGTCTGTAATCTTTGATCTTCATCAGTAAGTGCTTCCAGTCCTCTTGCTTTCAGCAGTCAAGGTTGTGTCATCTGCATACTGCCGGTTGTTTATGAGTCTCCCACCAATCCTAATGAGATATTCTTCTTCATATGGCCCAGTTTCTTGGATTATTTGCTCACCATGCAGATTGGTGAATGGACATAACCCTGACACACAGCTTTCCTGATTTTAAACCATGCAGTATCCCCTTGCTCTGTTCAAATAACTGCCTCTTGGTCTATGTATCGGTTCCTCATGAGCACAGTTAAGTGTTCTGAAATTCTTCACAATGTTACCCATAATTTGTTATGACCCACATAGTCGAATGCCTTTTTGCAGAGTCAATAAAACAGTTAAACATTTTTCTGGTTTTCTCTGCTTTCAGCCAAGATCCATCTGACATCATCAGTGATACCTCTCATTCCAAGTTCTCTTCTGAATCCAGCTTGGCAGTTCCTTGTTGATGTACTACTGTAACCGATTTTGAATTATCTTCAGCAAAACATTACTTGCATGTGATATTAATGATATTGTTTGATAATTTCTGTATTCTTGAACACAATATGGATCTCTTCCACTTGGTTGGCCAGGTAAGTGTCTTTCAAATTTCTTGGCATAGAGAAGTGAGCACTTCCAGCACTGCATGCATTTATTGAAACATCTTAATTGATACTCTGTCAATTGCTTAAGTCTTGTATTTCGCCAATGCCTTCAGTGCAGCTTTGACTTCTTCCTTCAGTACCATTGGTTATTGATTATATGCTGCCTCTTGAAATGGCTGAATGTTGACCAATTATTTTTGGTACAATGACTCTGTGTGTTCCTTATACCTTCTTTTATACTTCCTGCGTCATTCAGTATTTTGCCTATAGAATCCCTTAATGTTGCAATTTGAGGCTTGAATTTTTTCTTCAGTTCTTTCAGCTTGAGAACTACCAAGTGTGTTCTTCCTGTTTGGTGTTCTAACTCCAGGTTTTTTTGCACATTTTATTTTTACACTTTGTCTTCTCAAGCTGTTGTTCGTAATCTCCGTTCAGCTTTTTTACTTCATCATTTCTTCCATTCACTTTAGCTGGTATTCATTCAGCGGTAAGTTTCAGAGTCTCTTCTGACACTTATTTTGGTCTTCTCTTTCTTTGCTGTTTTTTTTTTTTTTTTTTTTTAATGACCCCTTGCTTTCTTCATATATGATGTCCTTGATGTCATTCCACAATTCATCTGCTCTCTGGTCATTAATGTTCAGTGCATCAAATCAGTTCTTGAGATGCTTTCTAAATTCAAGGTGGGTATACTCAAGATTGTACTTTGGCTCGTGTGGACTTGTTTTAATTTTCTTCAGCTTCACCTTAACTTGCTTATGAACAATTGATGGTCCGTTCCACAGTTGGCCCATGGATTTGTTCTGACTGATGATACTGAGCTTCTCTATGGTTTCTTTCTACAGATGTTGTCAATTTGAATCCTGTATATTCTTTCTGGTGAGGTACGTCTATAGTTATTGTTTATGTTGTTAAAAAAAGAGATCTGCAATGATAAAGTTGTTGGTCTTGCAGAATTCTATCGTGTGATCTCTGGCATCATTTCTATCACCAAGGCCATGTTTTCCAACTGCTGATTCTTTTTCTTTGTTCCAGCTTTTGTATTCTAATCCCCAGTAATGATCAATGCATCTTGATTGCATGTTTGCAATTTCAGGCTGCAGAAGTTGTTAAAAATCTGTAAGTTCTTCATCTTTTGCATTAGTGGTTGGTGCATAAATTTGATTAATAGTCATATTAACTGGTCTTCCTTGTAGGCATATGGATATTATCCTATCATTGACAGTGTTATACTTCAGGATAGATCTTGAAATGCTCTTTTTGATGGTGAATGTGAAGTCGTTCATTGTCAATTTGTGATTCCTGGCATAATAGACCACATTATTGTCAGATTAAAAATGGTCAATACAGGTCTATTTCAGCTCACAAATAGCTGGGATATTGATCTTTATACATTCCATTTCATTTCTGATGACTTCCAGTTTTCTTATATTCACAATGTGTACATTCCACGTTCTAATTATTAATGGATGTTTGAAGCTGTTACTTCACATTTTGAGTCGTGCCACTTCAGCCAGTGAAGATCCCAAAAGCTTTACTCAGTCCACATAATTAAGGTCAACTCTACTTTGAGGAGGCAGCTCTTCCTCAGTGGTACTTTGGGTGACTTCTAACCAGAGGGGCTCATCTTCCAGCACTATATCACACATTATTCCACTGCTATTCACAAGGTTTTCATTGGCCAATTTTTTTTAGAATTAAACCCCCAGGTCCTTTGTTGTAGTTTATCTTAGTCTGGAAGCTCCTCTGAAACCTGTCAACCATGGCCATCCCTGCTGGTGTTTGCAGTACTGGTGGATCCAACATCACAGCAACATGCAAGCCACCACAGTACAGCAACTGACAGATGAATGGTGAATTTATCTATAATTGTTTTTTTTTTTTTTTTTTTTTTGCCATAAGACAAAAGATACATAAGTCAAACACTAAGTGAAAGAAACTGGTGTCACTATCAGACAAAATAGACCTTAAAGCAAAAAACATTTACCTATTATAAAATAATTAATTCTTCTATAATACTTACGTTTTTTACCTTAAGGTCTGTTTTGTCTGATAGTGACACCAGTTTCTTTCAGTTAGTGTTTGACTAGTATATCTTTTTCTGTGCTTTTACTGTCAATATGTCTGAACTTTATAGCCTGTATGGGTCTTGTAAACATTGTTTAAAAAGAAAGCCATGACAGAAATACAAGAAATCAATGATAATCTTTTTTTTTTAAGTGGAGAATTTAGTCCTTTTTACATTTGTTGTAATTAGTGATATATTTGGATTTAGTTCTGCAGTCATAGTTTATACTTTTTGGTTGTCCTGTTTCTTCTTTTTTTTAAAATTCTCTGTTATTGTTGTCTTTTGGATTGCTTGCATATTTTTCTCATTTATTTTTTCTTCTACCCATTTGGAAGATATAATTTCCATTTCTTTTATTTTTAATGATCTATAAAATTCAGCATGCATATTTTTTAGAGTCTAAATTTAACCAGTAGACATCCTTACTCTTCTCCAAAACAATATAGAAACCTTAAGATCTTTTGAAACAATTAATCCTCTCTTGATTTATCTTACTGTAGTCATGTGTTTTGTCTTGTTTAAATTCAAAATACCTTATTACTGTTTAATTCAATCTGTATTTAGATTTGTTCAGAAATTTTCCAGTGTCTCTACTGTTCATTTCCTCTTGCATCCTAGTGTTTCTATCAGGATCAATTTGTTTTTGTCTGATACATCTCGTTTAGAGTGTATTATAGTTTGTTGGTGTACAAACTCAGGTTTTTGTTGTCCAAAAATGTCTTATTTTGTCCTTTATCTTGTAAGATATTTTTATTTGAGTTAGAATTCCAGATCGAGGTTTTTTCTGTTGTTGTTGTTAGTACATTAAAAATATTCTGCTTGTTTCTGGCTTGCATTGGTGCTATAGAAACGTTTGATGTAAGTATGGTTGTAGCACCTTAAAAGTTAAACCAACTTTTTCTGTTTTTTAAAAGATATTCTGTTTTATTTTTCTGTAGTTTTAGAGCAATTTGTCTAGATGGACATTTTGAAAAATGTATCTTGCTTGGTATTTGTTGAGATAGAGAAAATGGAATTAAATAAAACATATTGGACTTTCTCATACAATCTTCCATGTCTCTTAACTTTATTTTTAAATTTTCCATTTCTCTGTCTTCCCATGCTGCAGTTTTCAGATATATCTTCTGTTCAGTAAAACTCTCTTTATGTGTTAAATCCATTTATTTATTTTTAAATTTTAGTCATATTTTTCTCTACCATATATTACTTGATTATTTCTCAGATATGCCTGGTAATTTTCATAGTCTCTTGTTCTTACTTACGTTATTAAATTCTTTGTTAAGTTAAAAAAATATATATTTATTTCATATTTCATATTCTCACTTTGATAATTCCGATATCTGAACTGTTTGCATGTCTGATTCCACGCTCTGTTTTTTCTGCTGCATATGGTGACTCATTTATTTCTGTGTTTTGTGATTTTTTAAAATAATTTTTATTGTGCTTTAAGTGAAAGTTTACAAACCAAGTCAGTCTCTCACACAAAAACTTGTATACACCTCGCTACATACTCCCAGTTACTCTCTCCCAAATGAGACAGCCTGCACCCTCCCTAAACTGTCTCTTTTCGTGTCCATTTCTCCAGCTTCTAACCCCCTCTACCCTCTCATCTCCCCTCCAGGCAGGAGATGCCAACGTAGTCTCAAGTGTCCACCTGATCCAAGAAGCTCACTCCTCACCAGCATCCTTCTCCAACCCATTGTCTAGTCCAATCCATGTCTGAAGAGTTGGCTTCGGGAATGGTTCCCGTCCTGGGCCAACAGGTCTGGGGGCCGTGACCACTGGGGTCATTCTGGTCTCAGTCAGACCGTTAAGTCTGGTCTTATGAGAATTTGGGGTCTGCATCCCACTGCTTTCCTGCTCCCTCGGGGGTTCTCTGTTGTGTTTCCTGTCAGGGCAGTCATTGGTTGTAGCCAGGCACCATCTAGTTCTTCTAGTCTCAGGATGATGTAGTCTCTGGTTCATGTGGCCCCCTTTCTGTCTCTTGGGCTCGTAATTGCCTTGTGTCCTTGGTGTTCTTCATTCTCCTTTGATCCAGGTGGGTTGAGACTAATTGATACATCTTAGATGGCTGCTTGCTAGTGTTTAAGACCTCAGACACCACTTTTCAAAGTGGGATGCAGAATGTTTTCTTAATAGATTTTATTATGTCAATTGACTTAGATGTCCCCTGAAACCATGGTCCCCAAACCCCTGCCCCTGCTACACTGGCCTTCGAAGCCTTCAGTTTATTAAGGAAACTTCTTTGCTTTTGGTTTAGTCCAGCTATGCTGAGCTCCCCTGTATTATGTGCTATGTTTCCCTTCACCTAAAGTAGTTCTTATCTACTATCTAATTAGTGAGTACCCCTCTCCCATCCTCCCTCCTCTCCTCGTAACCACAAAAGAATGTTTTCTTCTCAGTTTAAACTATTTCTCAAGTTCTTATAATAGTGGTCTATACAATATTTGTCCTTTCTTAACCGACTATGAATTTCATTCAGCATAATGCCTTCCAGGTTCCTCCATGTTATGAAATGTTTCACAGATTCATCACTGTTCTCTATCGATGCATAGCATTCCATTGTGTGAATATACCATAATTTATTCATTCATCTGTTGATGGGCACCTTGGTTGCTTCCGTCTTTTTGCTATTGTAAACAGTGCTGCAGTAAACATGGGTGTGCATATATCTGTTCATGTAAAGGCTCTTATTTCTCTAAGATATATTCCAAGGAGTGGGATTGCTGGATCCTATGGTAGTTCTATTTCTAGCTTTTTAAAAGGAAGCACCAAATCAATTTCCAAAGTGGTGGTACCATTTTATATTCCCACCAGCAGTGTATAAGTGTTCCAGTCTCTCCACGGCCTCTCCAATATTTATTATTTTGTGTTTTTTGGATTAATACCAGCCTTTTTTTTTTTTTGTTAGAGTGAGATGAACTCTCATTGTAGTTTCGATTTGCATTTCTCTTAATGGCTAATCATCGTGAGCATTTCCTGATGTATCTGTTAGCTACCTGAATGTCTTCTTCAGTGAAGTGTCTGTTCATATCTTTGGCCCATTTTTTAATTGGGTTATTTGTCTTTTTGTAGTTGAGTTTTTTGCTGTATCATGTAGATTTTAGAGATCAGGCACTGATCGGACATGTCATAGCTAAAAACTTTTTCCCAGTCTGTAGGTGGTCTTCTTACTGTTTTTGGTGAAGTCTTTGGATGAGCATAGGTGTTTGATTTTTAGGAGCTCCCAGTTATCTAGTTTTTCTTCGGCATTCTTAGTAATGTTTTGTATACTGTTTATGCCATGTATTAGGGCTCCTAAAGTAGTCCCTATTTTTTCTTCCATGATCTTTATCATTTTAGATTTTATTTTTAGGTCTTTGACCCATTTTGAGCTCGTTTTTGTGCATGGAGTGAGGTATGGGTCTTGTTTCATTTTTTTGCAGATGGATATCCAGTTTTGCCAGCACCATTTGTTAAAAAGACTGTATTTTCCCCATTTAACTGTTTTGGGGCCTTTGTCAAATATCAACTGCTCATATGTGGATGGATTTATGTCTGGGTTCTCAATTCTGTTCCATTGGTCTATGTATCTGTTGTACCAGTACCAGGCTGTTTTGTGATTTTTAATGAGGAGTAACATTTCCTGGAATTTTGTCCGTGAGAATAAATTTAGACCTGGGATATAGGTAATTTTCTTCAGTATATATTTGTATTTTCTTCTGCTAGTACTAGCCCCAAAACACTTAAAATGCTCAATTTGAGGTTTTGCATATTAAAGAGGTATTATGAGTTCTGGTGAAATCCACAGGAGGCCTGGCTTGTGGTGTTCCCCTTCACTCAGAATCATTGTGATTATCTTTGCAGTCATTCTTTAAAGGGTGGGTGAGTAGGTAGGTAGAATTATTTCAAGCTTATTTTTACCCTCCAGTTCATTCAGAGAGTAACTCTTGGGTCCAGCTTATAAGGGAAGATCTGCTTATCAGATACCCAGTTTATCAGGATCTGGCCTTTGTCTTACTGTCTGCCTCCAAGATTCACAAATGTATAAAATCTGAAGTAAAAAAATATTCCAAGGTTTGACAAATACAAAGTGAAAACCAACTTTTATGTTTCTTATAACTTTTTGAGGTTTTGCCTTCACTCAGTATTCCTTACTTTTTTGTCATAGATAAATTTATGATTTGGAGTTTCAGGCAGGGCACTTGGTTCTCCATACTACTGGAAAGTGAGTTGGCATTACAACAAGAACATTTTGTAGAGTTGATATTGGGTATAAGTCAGATGGCAATAGATTAAGGAAGGAGTAGGGAATGAGGCTATGCAGTGGTAAGAGAAAGGGTACCATGACTGCTAGTCTCTATCTAGCCCCATTCTGTCACCTCCATTTTTTTTTTGGTTGTATCCACAGATTTCAAATTCTAGTACTGTACCAGGATGAAAGCCACAGTATCTACAGTCTTAGTCTTCATGCATAATAGATTCAAACACATTAAATTAATTACAGATTCCAATATTATAGGAATATTTAGGGCCTTTTGAAAACAAATTTCACTCTAGTCACAGTTCAAAGCTAAGTAATTTTCTTTTTAGGATTTATCAGTGTCACTGATTACTGGGATGCTACAATATTTTTCTCAACATTCTACTCTTTATTATATTCCAAGCCTTTTAATACATTGTGAGCTTACTGCCAATCCTGTGCCTCTTTGGGCTAGACTGGATTTTTTAGAAGCAGTCTTCTCTCTGATGAGAGAGACCATTTTCAAATATGTAGATTCAGCATAGCTGAATGGAACAGGCAGCCCAGCAGGAGCTGCAGCAAACCATAAAATCCACAATTTTAAAGTGTCAGGATAAGTATTTCATGGACCCATCCCATTACTCTAAAATCAGATGATCAGAGAACATACTTTCTGGCCAAATTTTGACAGGTGCAGCTACTGCCATGGCTCTGCTGTGCTTTCTCTAATCTGCCCATCTGTTCTCAGGATTCCTCTGTTTCTTTTCAAAATATTCCCTCTTCTGCTTTCATTGGCTTCATACACTCTACTTTGTCATTTAAGGCTAGGTCTACACAAGTCAAAGCAGATAGGAACAGAGCTATTATACGTAATTAGAGCAGTAACGGCAGCCAGTCTGATTAATTCCATCTTACAGATTGGTTTTCTTGTCTATATTAGTCGAATTTACCCAATCTTCTCTGCATTTTTTTTGTTTTGTTTCTCTTTTTGGTGGCTGTCAATCAGCAAATAAGGTAGCTAATTAAGTTTTTAGTAATTGATAAACATGTTTAAAGGGATTCATTCACATGAAAATTTTTCATGAGCATCTTCTAAGTACCAAAATAATTTTTTGTTTATAGCAGTGAACAAAAAACACATATTTCTTGTTCTCAAGAACTTATAAAAAGCAATATTTATTAATGATGTCTTATTATTAAATTTTGGCTTAAGTTATATTCTTGAATTTTTCATAATGATCAGAAGAAAAAAATTGTCACATTGCTGGTAATATTGTGTGTCTTGGAGGCTAGACTAGAAATAGCATATGGACTGTACAAACACAGGAGTTGGATGGTTTGGCCCATGGGTCATAATTTGCTAACCCTGTTGTTGTTAGGGGCTGTTGAGTCGGTTCTGACTCATAGTGACTCTATGTACAACAAAACGAAACAGCATCCTGTTCTGCGCCAGCCTCACAATTGTTGTTATGCTTCAGCCCATTGTTGCAGCCACTGTGTCAATCCATCTTGTTTAGGGTCTTCCTCTTTTTTGATGGCCCTGTACTTTACCAACCATGATGTCCTTCCCCAGGGACTGATCCCTCCCGATAACATGTCCCAAGTATATGAGATGTAGTCTCATCATCCTTGCTTCTAAAGAGCATTCTGGCTGTACTTCTTCCAAGACAGATTTGTTCATTTTTTTTTTTTTGGCAGTCCTTGGTACATTCACTATTCTTCGCTTACACCATAATTCAAAGGCGGCAGTTCTTCTTTGGTCTTCCTTATTTGTTGTCCAGCTTTCACGTGCACATGAGGTAATTGAAAATACCATGGCTTGGGTCAGGCACACCTTAGTCTTCAAGGTGACATGTTTGGTTTTTAACACTTTAAAGAGATCTTTTGCAGAAGATTTGCCCAATGCAATATGTTGTTTGACTTCCTGACCCTGCTGACTTCCTGACTACTGCTTCCATGGGTATGGATTGTGGATCCAAGTAAAATGAAATCCTTGACAACTTCAATCTTTTCTCCGTTTATTATGGTGTTGCTTATTGGTCCAGTCGTGAGGATTTTTGTTTACTTTATGTTGAGGTGTAATCCATACTGAAGGCTGTGGTCTTTGATTTTCATCAGGAAGTGTTTCAAGTCTTGTTCACTTTTAGTAAGCAATGTTGTGCCATCTATATACCATAGGTTGTTAATAAGTCTTCCTCTAATCCTGATGCTGCATTCTTCTTCATATAGTCCAGCTTCTTGGATTATTTGCTCAGCATACAGATTGAATAGGTATGGTGAAAGGATATTACCCTGACACATACCTTGCCTGACTTTAAACCCTAGCTTATAACAAACCAAAAAATCCAAACCCAGTGCCGTCAAGTCGATTTGGACTCATAGCGACCCTATAGGATAGAGTAGAACTGCCCCATAGAGTTTCCAAGGAGCACCTGGTGGATTTGAACTGCCGACCCTTTGGTTAGCAGCTGTAGCACTTAACCATTGTGCCACCAGGGTTTCCAGCTTATGACAGTCTTACAAAAAATGACTTATTATTCTCATTTTTTCATAGGGAATAGACTAGGGTAGCTCAGGTCAAAGTAGCAGAGCTTTGAATAAATTTCTAGGGTTGTTCCTCTTATTCTAGAAGAGGTTATGTGACTCTTCCTTTTTTCTATTATAAGGGTTTGTAGGAGGGGCAGGGGCAAAAACTGTAATGTTAAATGGAAAGTTGGGGAGTTGGGGGCTTCCAAAGTACATGACATATATAAGGCTGTGTCCCTAAAAGTATATTTTTTCCCCTCTGGAGTTGGGACTTATGTGGCTGGCATCTCCCTGCCTCCCTGAAAGCATACCTGGCCAGGCCGATACTATCCCAAATCCTGAAAGACATAATGAAATGGATCCAATGTTTCTCCCACCCCTAATTTGAACATTCTTTGTCACTTCTTAGTTATACTCTCTTAGGTTCTTAGATTCCTCATAAACTCTCCCTAATATCCTCAGAGGAGAAATTCAGTATAGTTTCACTAAGTTGTTAATGACTGATGAGATTAAAGATTTTATACTTCCCAAGGATTTTCCTTTTGACTGGGGAAAATGCCCTAAAACAAAGATTTAATATCTTGGTGCAATTTTAGTCATCAAGGAGTAATAAAAGTGAGGAGAATATTTTTGAGGCTTCCCACACAGAGATGACCATATTTTCTATCTGTCCATAAAGCTGACTTTAAGCTAATGTCCCTGAATTTTAAAGTATCCCTCAGTTTATTGTTAAAGCTTGTACCACCCCCTTGCTGGCATCTTTTATTTTTTAATCACTAAAAAGTGAAGGTAGAGCCTAAGTACTTGTGTGTATAAATATGTCAATAAAATAACAGTTTGTATTTTAATATGCATCATATTTGCTACATAGGTTTATATCACAGTGCAGTAAATTTTATTTGCGAAGTTATTCAACAGCTTAATAAAAGTCCAGCCAAAAAGATAGTTAGCACTATCAATGATTCATAGAATATAGAGACATATGGCCCACATATTTTGTACCATTCTCTTTTTCAATGTCAAGAACAGTGGTCTTATGTGAAAATATGTTGGCAGAAGGATAGTACGTGCATATGTGTGTATGTCTGTGTGTATGCTTTCATATGTGCAGAAAAATGGCAATGTATTTCAACAACAGCAACAACAAAATAAAATTTAGAAAAAAGAAAAATCTTACTAAGGGTTATAAAAGACCAAAAAAAAAAAAAAAAAAAGGCAGTGTAACAGTTACCTAATACTGGTAAAACAGGCTGCCCCAAAACCTAGGGGATTAAACTAACAAACACTTATATGCTTTTGATTTTACAATTTGGTCTGGTTTAGCCAGAAGTTCTTCTGCTAACCTCACCTGGAGTCATTCCTGTGTCTATGGTCATCTAGTGGCTCAGTTACATGTCTGGGGTTTATCTGGGGCTGTGGACTGAAGCACCTTGGTTCTCCTCCATGTAGTCCCTCCAGAAGAATAGTTAGATTTTCTTACATGGTGGCATGGTGGAGGTAATATTCCAAGAGAGCACACTCCAGTGTGCTAACACTTATCAAACCTGTGCTTGTGTTCCATTTGATGATATCCTACTTGCTAAACCAAGTACATGGCCTCACTGAGTCAGTGTGGGAGGGGACTACACAAAGATGTAGATGCCAGGAGGTGTGAGTCATTGGAGATGTTATTGTGGTTATAAGATCTCCCTCCAAAATGGTACATTGGGATGTATCACAGAACAAGTTAAATCATTACGTATTTTACACAAATTTATATAGTTGATCATAAGTACTAGAATGTTTAATATTCTATGCTATGGCATCTCAAACAATTTCAATTGTTTTCTTAAGATGGCATACCTTGTGAGAGGGTGGGTTATAGAACAGTGAAGCCATATTATAGTATGAGAGTCATACCGCCGGTGCTTTGTAGTCCTTAAGAGAATTTTGGTTAAGAACGTGGGCTTTAATTGCCAACTCTGCCACCTACTCTCTTAGGCAAATTAAAAAACTCTCTAAGTTCCAATTTTCTCAGCTATAAGAGTTGATAATAAGAGTTTGAAGAACACTTACATAATATGAGAAAGTACTTTACCCAGTGACAGATACAGTAAACCCTGAAAAAGTAATTCCTGGTGATTTAATCAGTAAAAAATAACTTCTAGCAAAAATAAATAAAACTTTGTTGAAATTTTATTATTTAATATTAGTAGAAAAAAAAACCTTTCCTTGTGAATTCACCTAGATCCTTCAGTGACTCAGCATCTGAATATCTGCTAACTCAGTCTTTTCCTTACTAATTTAAAAATAATTAAAATATTTGTTATATATTATATGTCGCTGCTACCACAAAAGAGAACAAGCAGTTGTATTCCCAGCTGACTTCATTTCCAGCCAGATCTGCTGGCTTGAATACACTTCATTTTCATTACACTTTCCTCCTGAAATAAGTTTACATTACTTTGGGATTATAAAAATTATGTGTATATTGATGGATTCCTATGTCTTTTCCTTCTACCTTTTATAAAGCTCAAGGTAGCAGATTTAGTGTAAATGGCTGAGGACCTGAGATCAGAAAGATCTCTGAAAATCCTAGCTCTGTTGCTTATAACTATATGACTCTGAGTTTCAATGTTTCACCTGTAAAATGGGGATACTAATATAATTTTAGCAGGATTTTTGTGAGGATTCAAAAGGATAATGTTTATAAAATGTCCAGATCATGGCTGAACTGAATAAATGGTAGCCCTTACAATAAATTTAAATGTACTTTTGCAAGGTTATGTGGATTCAGTCTAAAGAATGAGTCTTGTGACACCTTGGTGTTTAAGAATATTTCTGCTGCCAAAGCTATCATTGTAAGTTTTAATCAAAGTTCCCAGATAACTGTGATTACTTTGCATTTCTGTGTCAGGAGTGCCTCAGGACATATCCAAGAGCAAATAGCCTACTATCAGATGGAAATATGGAACAGACTTTGGAACGCTAGCATGCAGCTAGCTCACCATGACTGTTTCTGAACACTTCAAAGCTATTCCAAAAAACATAAAAGACAGAAGGAAACATCAGGGAATGTTTATGGAAAACAATGGAGAAAATAAATTAGCTTTAGTAACTTTCTATAGTAATTTTTAAGTTATATGCATTTGAAATGACTATTATTTTTGAAAATTTGAGGAAAATTATATAAAGCAGAACAAATATCTAAGCACAAATTGTACAAAAGCCCTACTCCAAAGGCATGATTATGTTCAGCTTACTTGAAAGTGGCATCAATGCTTTAAAGCTTCCCAGTTACTATTTAGTAAATTACTTCTTCATGTAGTGAATGAAATCTTAGTAGAGAAATAGCATTAAAGATCCTTCTAGAAACATCAAATTTCTAGAAGGTCATGGTTGAATGGGGGTGAATAAAATAACATCTGCCCTACCAACCAATTTCTGTCAGGTTTCTTTGGTCCAACTGCCTGACCTGTGAACCTGCAAATGTAGCTTACAGGGGTCAGCACCCTTTAGTTACAGAGCAGAACAATGGAAGGGCTTAGAAAGAATCTGAGTACAAACGGGCAGCCCAAGGCCTTGCTCAAGAGCCAAGGACCCCTAGGGGCTTATATTCTACCACAAGAAGATGGATGAATACTGGAAAGCATATTAAGTAAATTATTTAACAAATTAGAAGAGGATGCATATGGCAAGAAAAAAAATAGCAGAGAAGGGGTAAGGGAGGTTGACAGTTCTGGATGGGAAGAAAGGAGGCAGGTTGCAGAATTAAGCAGTATGATCAGGGTAGGTTTCATTTAGAAAGTAGGCTAAGACTGAAGGAGGTGAGGGAATGGACTGTGTAGATACGAGGGCAAAGCGTTCCAGGAAGAAGGAGCAGTAAATGCAAAAGCCCTATGGCAGAATGTGTTTGGCAAGTTCAGGGATCAGCAGAGAGGCCAGTGTGGCTGGAGCAGAGTGCTTGAGAGATGGATGGTAGAAAAAGGCTCAGAGAACCAACAGAAAGCTTTATCATACAAGGATTTATGGGCCATTATTAGGATTTTGGATTTTACTCTACATGAAATAGAGAATTTTTCAAGGTTTTGAACAAAGTGACATTGCATGTCTTAGGTCCTTAAAAGATCCCTCTGGCTGCTGAATTGGGAATAATCTATAGGAATGGGCATGATGGAGGACAAGGGTGGATACCCATAAACCAGTTAGCAGGCATTTGCAATAACTCTGGCAGATGATGGTGGATGAGACCAGGATGGAAATGGTCAGAAGTGCTGTATCCTGAATATAATTTTAATGTAAAGCCAATAGGAGGATTTCCTAATGAAAATTAACAAGGACTTTTCGGCATGTCAACTTTATTTTACTGTTGGCCATCACTGAGTCTGAATTTCTAATAATCAGCTGAGCAAACAATTACAACCCTTCCCAGCTGTTCAAGGATGCACACTGAATTATCAGTGATACTGCATTTGATCCTCCAGGCCTGCTGGAACTGAGGCAGAGAGGGGCAGGAAGAGTTTCAGTTTGAGCATTGACTTCTTTTTCTAAGATAACTCCTTGGGGGTTGTCTCCAAGCAAGGGAGGGACAGCCCCATCAGACAATGAGATAGAAGGTGCATCAGCTGATGAGACTCATAGGAGTGAGAGTGGAAGGTTGGGGTTCAGGGTGCTTTGTGTCCCTTGAAGCCTTGTATTCATCCATATCCCAATGTTTAGGGTCTTATTCTTCCTTCATCAAAACCATAATTTCTACATAAAAGGAACTGATAAGGTTGTAAAATTCAGTGGACATGATTCAACAATTTACCCTAAATTTATTTATTTTATTTTTTGCTACTTCAGTTACTAGGCTTTTAAGAGTTAAGAAATTCTTTAGTATCTTCAGATAAAGTCACTGGGCATCATTTTGTTCTTTAAGTAAAAAATTTAGGGATATGTACTAGTTTCCTAGGGCTGTCGTAACAAATTACCATAAATGCGGTGGCTTAAAGCAACAGAAATTTATTCTCTCACAGTTCTGGAGGCTATAAATCCAAAACCAAGATGTCAGCGGGGCCATGCTCTCGAAAGGCTCTAGGGAAGAATCCTTCCTTGTCTCTTCCCAGCTTCTGGTGGTTGCAGGCAATCCTTGGCATTCCTTGGCTTCTAGTTGCATCACTCCAATCTCTGTCTCTTTCTTCTCATGGCTTCACATGTGTGTGTCTATGTGTTTCCAAATCTCTCTGTCCTTATAATGACAACAGTCATTGGATTTAGGGCCCCTCCTAATCCCGTATGATCTTATTTTAACTTGATTACATCTACAAAGATCCTATTTCCAAATAAAGTCACATTCACAGGCACCAGGGATTAAGACTTGAATATATCTCTTTAGCACACACAAAAATTTATCTTTTTGAAATTCAGTCCACAATAGGATATAAGCTTATTCTGTCTTCTGTTTGTTCAATGCCACTGGAAGAAGCTCCACCAATAACTTTTTACATTTTCACAATTTCTTTTTTTGTTGCGTTGTGACCTTCCACATCTGGCTCTCAATGAGCATTTTATTCCAAAACACAATAGATGATAATGTAATTAGCTATTTTACCTTTGCATGGTGAGTGATGCCAGATTATCAGTCATAAATTATCAGCTAGTTTAGAACACCAAACTCACATCCCCCTAAAGCCTCTTCTATAGGACTATTTTTCATTTGTCAGGTTTGCTCCTTTTAAGCAAGAAAACTAAATCTGACTCATTTAAAGTGAAGTAAATTTATTGGAAGATAGCATCAATAAATATCAATTCATTGGAAGAATTGGTGGAAACACTGAAGGATGGAGCCTAGGAATGGCAGCAAATAAGGCCTCTTGTAGCAAGAAACACAACCTCAGAACAGCCTATTAGAATACTACTGGAGCCCTGGTGGCACAATGGTTAAGAGTTCAGACTGCTAACCAGAAGGTCAGCAGTTGGAATCTACCAGTTGCTCCTTTGAAACCGGATGGGACAGTTCAGCTCTGACATTATGAGTCAGAATTGAATCGATGGCAATGGGTTTGGTTTTTTGAAGGCTTTCTGGTCTCTACGGGCTCACTGGTGCTAATGTGACTCTAATTTGGGCCTTCACCCTAGACTTCAGTTACTGGGCATTTGCATCACAGCTGCAAGACTTCAGGTCCCCGGTTGACTAATTTTAGGCTATGTATCTTCTAATTTGCTGTCGCAGGGAATTCCTGGAACCTTCATCTTACGCAGTCAGTCTTCTGTTATACCACATAATGGGGGATTTCCCTCCAGAAGGAAATACCTGATGCTGAATAGCAAAACTTAATAATAACAGAGATTACTGTACTACGTAACTGAATTTTGATAAAGAGAAAATGAAATAATAAGGTAGAAACTTCTAAAAGGAAAAACATTTGTACAGAAATGCATAATGATTTGCATGTATCTTGCAATTGCTGTGATAGACTCACTCCATGCCCTATTCTTGGACAATATTCTATTTAAAATGTATTAGTGTTGACTTGGAGATTTTCTTTTTTGTTCTTTATTAATTCTTCACTATTTATCATCTTGTTCCCCCCCTTATTCAACTTTCATTTCTTCCAGTGTTTCTTCCCTTTTCTCATCTTTTTTGCTGCTTTTATTTATTTTATGACTTTATGTTATGTTTTCCTCTGCTTATTTTTTCTTCTCCTACCATATAAAATGTACTGGTTAGAATCTAAGCAAAGTCATGTTGTTGTTAGGTGCCTTTGAGTCAGTTCCAACTCAGAACGAAACATTGCCAGGCCCTGTGCCATCTTCACAGTCTTTGCTATGCTTGAGCCCATTGTTGCAGCCGTTGTATCAATCCATCTTGTTGAAGGTCTTCCTCTTTTTCTCAAAGTCACGTAAGTTCTGTTTATTTCCAATTCTATCTCATTATTAACTCCTATCCCCAACTTCACCCTTTCCATCACCATGATCAACTTTTTCTACCATTTCTCAGGTTTCTAGGGGTCTCAGCCTATGCCATTGGTAGCAATCAGCCTTAGAAAGGAGTGCAGTAGAATGGGTAAGGATGCATGCTCTGGAGTCAAACTGCTGGCTTCAGTTATATAATACTTATCATTGTTATAATAAAACATAATTCATTAGATTATTAAGTGATTATTACTTATGATGTGCCTGGAACATAGTAAACATTGTAGGTGTGAAGCTGTTGTTATTATTATTGTTGTTTGTCTCAAACTCTGTCTATTCTTTTTGCCATTATTCTAGCATCCTCTTATATTGTTTGTGAAGTATTAAGATGAAGTAGCCAACATAATGTGTTCCTGAATTTAAATGGCTTAAGTGTGAGTCCCATAGAGGCAAGGTATCTCTAAATTGAAATGACATTTCTAGAGCTAGAAATGTCTTAACTAAAAGAGGCGTTAATGTCTCTTTGCTGTCCTGATGGACAAGATATTTTTAAGAAAATGGGCACTTGAGCCCTATGTTACTTAGTGTAGGTGACTGCCCCAAACTTAGGGAGTCTAGAGTTTCCTTTCTAATTAGACTTTTTTTAAACTGTCAAGTCTCCCCTTCTCCCTATGCAATAAAATTTTATTTTGAGAAATTTCAAACATGTAGAAAGTTGAAGGAGTTTTAGAGTGAATGTCCTTATTCTTACCATCTAGAATCTACATTGTGAGTTTTTTTCCCCCATATTACGTGCATCATTAGATTTAGTCAGCTTTCTTGGCTTAGAGCTGTATTCCTGTGGTCAGTTTCTTAAAATCCTTGAGCTTATTTTCTTCATTTGTAAAATGTGAACAATAATATTGTCCTCAAAATGTGGCTGAGGAGGAGGCAGAAACAAGATTGTAGAATAGTCAGATGCTTCCTGTTGTCCCTCTTACAACAAAGACCTGAAAAAACAAGTGAATTGATTATATATGATAACCTAGGAGCCCTGAATATCAAAGACAAAGTTGAGGAGTTGGACTGAGTGGCAGGGGGAAGGAGAGACAGTTCAAAAGCAGCAAAGAAGTGCCAGACCTGAGCTAGCCAGCACCCTACAGGCTGGATGAGCTGGCGTATCCACGCTAAGGCAAGTAGCAGTGCTTGGGACATGTTTTACCATGTTGAGAGAAACTGGGCTGCAGAGAGTCTGCACCAGCCTTCAGACACAGGGGGAAGTGGCACTGGATTTGCGAAAGTTAAACACAAATGTCTAACCTACTGTGCAGGATCAAAATAACCCTTCCCCCTCTGGGACTTCCATAGCAGAGAAGTGCCTCTTTTCCCCTCACCTCCTCCTCCCAGCTCCACTCTGGTACGAATATTTAACAATTGCCACACACCCTAAGCCAGAAATAGGACCTATTGCTCTCAAACCAGTCTACCAGATTTAGGGAAAAAACAAACAAACAAAATCTCCAACTACCCTAAGCTGGGTACTCAGGACTAACTGAGCCTACACCAGTCTCTCGGCTTTAAAATATCACCATGCCCCCTAAGCCAGGAACTCAGGGCAAGCACTGCCCCTTTGCCTAGGCACAGGCATAAGGGGTCTATACTTTGAATGCCTCTCACTCCTGCCTAGACCTGTGTGGGCCTACTCAACAGCATAGGCCCTCGTTAGCATATTATAACAGGGTATATACCTGAAGCCTATTTTATACTGCAACAGCTAAGGGGGAGTGTTAGATTTATGACATTTTATACTGCCGTTCCCATTAAGCAGGGTCCTCAGCCACCCACATCAGAGGTCTGGGGACTGGAGGCTTCACCCATTCCACCTAGTCACCCACAATAGGGGTCTGAGAATAAATGGTACCTCCCAGTCCTTACAGCCAACAGCACTGGGTGCCCAAAGTCCAGCTGCAAAATGCACCCACCTATGCACTCTAGGGGCAGGGACATGCTTTCCACCAAGGCACTCATGGGCAGCCATCCACCCCCTACCTTGCTCAGTACATAACTCCCTACAACATCCAAATACCTGTGCCGGCTCCAATCACCTTTGTATCCCTGTGCATATACACTGTAGGCGAGAGCCTGCACCACACAACTCAGTGACTGACGACCTAGAAACCTGAGCTGAATCCACACGAGAAAAGTAAATGGACTCCTGGACTCACATACCCATTAGCAACTCTGACCACCTGGTGACAGGATATGAGTGCTTCAAAGATGCCAATAGCCATAGTAGCTCACACACCCAGCTATTTAGGCATATCAAAAAACAAAACAAAACAAAACAAAAAGCTAGGACACAGTAAGCAAACATACAATAAATAAATATAATGACTTATTGATGGCTCGGAGACAACAGTCAATATCGAATTACATAAAGAGGTAGTAGATCATGATGGCTCCAGTGAACAACCGAAACAAAGAATTAGGAAACTTCCTGGAGGAAGAGAGAGCCTTTGAATTACTGGAGGTAGAAGTCAAAAGATTAATATACAGAACTCTTCAAGAGATCAGGAAGGAGATCAGGCAAAACACAGACCAAACCAAGGAACACACAGACAAAGCAATACAGGAATTTAGCAAAGCTATGCA
This sequence comes from Elephas maximus indicus, assembly GCF_024166365.1. NCBI lineage: Eukaryota > Metazoa > Chordata > Mammalia > Proboscidea > Elephantidae > Elephas > Elephas maximus. Next base: position 166,153,590 of record NC_064819.1, read on the forward strand.
AGATTAGAATGACAAATTTAAGAGGCTGCTAGAATCCATAAGGAGACAGCAAATAGAAATCGAAAAAATTAGTAAAATTTCAGAATTAAACATCTCAATAGAAAGTCAAAGTAGCATAACTGAGGCAACGGAAGTCAGAATTAGTGAGATTGAGGAAATATCAGATAAAAAATTAAAAAAAAAATGAAGAAACCCTAAGAAATATGTGGGACTCTATCAAGAGGAGTAACCTATGAGTGATTGCAGTACCAGAACAGGGTGGGATAACAGAAAATACAGAGAAAATTGTTGAAGATTTGCTGGCAGAAAACTTCCTTGATATCATGAAAGATGGAAGATATATATCTATCTAAGAAGCTCATCAAATTCCACACAAGGTAAATACCAAAAGAAAGTCGCCAAGACATATTATCATCTAACTTGCCAAAACCAAAGAGAATTTTAAGAGTGGCTAGGGATAAATGAAGTCACCTACAAAGGAGATTCAATAAGACTAAGCTTGACTACTTAGCAGAAACCAAGCAGGCAAGAAGGCAATGGGATGACATATATAAAGACTTGAAGGAAAAATATTCCTAGCCAAGTGTTATATATACAGCAACACTGTCGCTCAAGTATGAAGTCAAAATTAGGGCATTTCCAGATAAACAGAAGTTAAGGAAATTTGTAAAAAGCAAACCAAAATTGCAAGAACTATTAAAGGGAGCCTTAAAAAAAAAAAAATTTTTTTTTTTTTTGGGCTAGAGATCCAACAATATCAGATAACAACCCAAGACTAGAACACAGAACAACCAGATATCAACCCACACAGGGAAGTCATAAGTAAATCAAAGCTAAAACACTGAAAATAGGGAAACAGAAATGTCAATATGTAAAAGGTGACATCATTAAAACAAAAAAGAGGGACTAAATAATGTAGTCATAACTTTCATATGGAGAGGAAGTTAAGGTGCTATCAAGAAATGAAAGATTGGTTTAAACATAGAAAAATACAGGTAATTTTAAGGTAACCACAAAGGAAACTAAAAAACCTACACATCAAAATAAAAAAAAGAAAGAAAAACATAGACTTGCAAATGCAAAATCAATAACAATGAAAAACATGAAAAGACATAAAGAAAAATGACTTAGCACAGAAAATTAAGTGGAGCGAAGAAACTGTCAACACCACACACCAAAAAAAAAAAAAAAAATGTAAAAATGACAGCACTAAACTCATACCTATCAATAATTACATTAGTGGCAGAATGGATAAAAAACATGATCTATCTATATGCTGCCTATAAGAGACACACCTTAGACTCAAAGACACAAACTAAAACTCAAAAAATGGGACAAAATATACATTAAGCATACACCAATCAAAAAAGAGCAGGAGTGGCAATATTAATCTCAGACAAAATAGACTTTAAAACAAAATCCACCACAAAGGATAAGGAAGGACACTATATAAAGACTAAAGGGTCAATATACCCAGAGGACATAACCATAATAAATATACATTCATCCAACAAGACAGGGCTCCAAAATACATAAATTCTAACAGCATTGAAAAGAGATACAGACAGCTTCACAATAGTAGTAGGAGACTTCAACACAGCACTTTCAGTGAAGGACAGAATAACTAGAAAGAAGCTCAAGACATGGAAGATCTAAATGCCACAATCAAACAACTTGATCTCATAGACATATACAGAGGACACAGCCCAATAGCAGCCAAGTAGACTTTCTTTTCCAGTGCACATGGAACATTCTCCAGAAGAGACCACATGTTAGGCCACAAAGCAAGCCTATTATAAAGCATCTTTTCTGACCATAAAGCCATAAAAGTAGAAATCAGTAACAGGAAAAGTAAGGAAAAAAAAAAAATACATGGAAACCAGACAACATCTTGCTCAAAAACTAATGGATTATAGAAGAAATCAAGGATGGAATAAACAAATTCATAGAATCAAATGAAAATGAAAACACAACTTACCAGAACTTTTGCGACATCAAAAGCAGTACTCAGCAGTCAATTTATAGCAATGAATGCACATATGCAAAAAGAAGAAAACATTAACATTAACCCTACAACTCAAATAGAAAGAGATCAGCAAAAGAAGTCCTTGGCACCAGAAGAAAGTAATAATAAAAATTAGAGCAGAATTAAATGAAATAAAGAATAGGAAAACAATTGTAAGAGTCAACAAGGCCAAAAGCTGGTTCTTTGAAAAGGTCAACAAAATTGATAAACCACTGGCCAAACTAACAAAAGAAAAACAGGAGAGGAAGCAAATAATCCAAATAAGAAATGAGATGAGTGATATCACAACAAACCCAAGTGAAATAGAAAGGATCATAACAGAATACTATGAAAAATTGTACTCCAACAAATTTGAAAACCTAGAGGAAATGGACAAATTTTCAGAAACACACTACCTACCTTAACTAAAACAAGCTGAGGTAGAAAAACTAAATAAAACTGTAACAAGAGACTGAAGAGGTAATAAAAAAAACTCCCAACAACAACAACAAAAAACCCTGGCCTTGACGACTTCCCTGGAGAATTCCACCAAACTTTCAGAGAATAGTTAACACCAGCACTACTAAAGGTATTTCGCAGACAGAAAAGGTTAGAATACTCTCAAACTAATTCTGTGAAGCCAGCATAACCCTGATACCAAAGCCAGGCAAAGACACCACAGAAAAAGAGAATTACAGACAAATATCCTTCATGAACACAGACACAAAAATCCTCCACAAAATTTTAGCCAGTAGAATTCAACAACATATCAAAAAAATAACCTATCATGACCAAGCGGGATTCATGCCAGGTATGCAGGGATGGTTCAATATTAGAAAAACAACTGATGTAATCTATCACATAAATAAACCAAAAGATAAGAACCACATGATCTTATCAATCCATGGAGAAAAGGTATTTGACATAGTCCAGCACATATTCATGATAAAAACTCTCAGCAAAACAGGGATAGAAGGAAAATTCCTCTATATATTAAAGGCACTTATACAAAACCAGCAGCTAACATCATCCTAAATGGAGAGAGTCTGAAAGCATTCCTGTGAGAATGGAAGCCGGACAAGGATGCCCTTTATCACTGCTTTTATTCAACATTGTGCTAGAGGTCCTAGCCAGAGCAATAAGGCAAGAAATAGAAATAAAGGGTATCCAAATTAGTAAGAAAGAAATAAAAGTATCCCTGTTTGCAGACAGTATAACCTTATACTCAGAAAATCCCAGAGTCCACAAGAAAACTACTGGAACTAATAGAAGAGTTCAGCAAAGTATCAGGATACAAGATGAACATACAAAAATCAATTGGATTCCTCTACACCAACAAAGAGAACTTTGAAGAGGAAATCACCAAATCAATACCATTTATAATAGCCCCCGAGAAGAGAAAATACTTAGGAATAAACCTAACCAGAAACATAAAAGACCTATTCAAAGAAAACTACAAGATACTACTGCAAAAAACCAAGAGACTTACATAAATGGAAAACATACCATGCTCATGGATAGGAAGACTCAACATTGTGAAAATGTCAGTTCTACCCAAAGTGATCTATAGATACAATGCAATCCTGATCCAGATTCCAATGACATTTTTTAATGAAATGGAGAAACAAATCAACAACTTCCGATGGAAAGGGAAGAGGCCCTGGATAAGTAAAGCATTACTAAAGAAGAACAAAGTAGGAGGCCTCACACTATCTGATTTTAGAGCCTATTATACCACCACCATAGTGAAAACAGCCTGGTACTGGTACGACAACAGATATATAGACCAGTGGAACAGAATTGAGAATCCAGACATAAATTCATCCACCTATGAGCAGCTGATATTTGACAAGGTCTGTTACATGGGGAAAAACAGTCTCTTTAACAAAGGGTGCTGGCATAACTGGATATCCATCTGCAAAAAAATGAAACAAGACCCATACCTAACACCATAAATACTAACTCACAGTGGATCAAAGGCCTAAATATAAAATCTAAAATGATAAAGATCATGGAAGAAAAATAGGGGTAATGCTAGTAACCCTGATACATGCTGTAAACAATACAAACCATAACTAACAATGCACAAACATCAGAAGAGAAACTAGATAACCTGGAGCACCTAAAAATCAAACACTTATGCTCAAAAAGAGAGTAAAAAGACAACGTATGGACTGGGAAAAAAATTCTGGATAGAACACATCTGATAAGGGTCTAATCTCTAAAATCTGCAAGATACTGCAAAACCTCAACAACAAAAGACAAATAACCAGGGAGGCGGGGCCAGGATGGCTGACTAGGTAGAAGCTACCTCAGATCCCTCTTGCAACAAAGACTCAGAAAAACAAGTGAATCGATCCCATACATGACAATCTACGAACCTTGACCATCAAACACAGACCTAAAGAGTTGACCTGAGTGACAGGTGAGCGAAAGCTGCGTCCTGAAGCAGCAAAAGCCTCTGGAACTGGCGCCACAGCCTTGAGCCCTCGCAGTTCCCTGGTGCTGTGTGGCGGGGTTGATTGTGGCTTGCTGAGGCAGGGCAGGCACGGGACACAGCCCTAACCCCTAGCCCCTTGGATAACCTCGGTAGAGACTCAGCCAGTGCAAGCAAGCTGCACGCTGACGGGGCTAACGAGAGAACGAGCAACCATGGGAAAGCAGCAACTGTTTTCGGAGCCTGGAGCCAGTGTCCCAGTCAGAAAACCTTGTTGCCGGGCTTTGGACTGGGCACAAGGAAGCTAAGCAAGGCTTCCTGAGACTGCGCAAAAAGGGATGCAGCCCTAGCCCCCTGAAGTGACCTTGGGGGAAGCCCAGCCAGTGCATGCAGGAAGCGCAGCAATGCGGCTAACAGGAAGAGAAGTCACTGGGAGGCAGCAACTGGTTTTCGAGCCTGGAGTGCGGTGTCCCAGCCGTGGAACCTTGGTGCTGGGCTTTGGACTGGGAGCAGAGAAACTGACCATGGCTTCTGAGACAGCACAAGCACAAGACGCGGGCCTGACCCTCAGGGGAAATCTCGACCCAGCCAGCTCACAGATAAAACAGTCATCACCAAGCAAGATAAGTAACTTTGTCTGTATTCCTGGGTGCTACTCTCTCCTATCTGTCTGATCCCTTGCCCTTCCCAGGAGGCTTCATTAACATTGGAATTTCCTGGGCCAGAGAGTGAAGTGCTCTGCATTTTTTTTTGTTTTGTTTTTTTGTCTTTTCCTAACCTATTCTCCTGGCCTGAGAGAGAAAAAAAAAAGAGGCAGCTACTAAAAACCCAGGGACCAAAAATCCTTCCCTTACTTCCCGAAATTGGAATAAAAATACAGAACCAACTCCAGCCAAGCATATGAGATCCATAGTCTTGGGCTTTCATCCCTACAGGGAACAAGGTGGCTATTATAATGCAAAGGCAATTCTGATAGTGATCCGACTGTAATTGTTTTAGCAGGTTACTGGAAAGACAGGTTTTCCAGGTCTGATATCTCTACCTATTAAACAGAGCCCTCACTGACCCACAACAGGGAACTGAGGGCTGAAGCTCCACCCAAACCACCTAGCCTCCTGAGAAAGGGGTCTGAGGATAGTGACACCTACCAATCTGTAGAGGTACATGCATTGGGTGCCTAAGGTACAGCTGCAGAGCCCACCCACCAAAGTGCTTTAGGAATAGAGACACACCTACCTCACTGGCACTTGGGGGAAGGCTGTCAGCATCCTGCCCCCCTGGAGTGTGACCCCCCCTGCTGCTACTAGAGTCTGGTGCACACAAGTATCACCACTGCTCCTCTGAGTTAATAGGTGACAGTCTACACTGCACACTTGGTGACTGAAAATCAGATTCTGTTCAAGAAGAGTGAATAAACTCTTAGGCTTATTTATCTGGTAACAGCCCAAACCAGCTGGTAATAGGACATAAGTGATTCGAAGGCTACAACAATCAAGACACTGCAATCTAGTAGCCCCTCTACATATATTGAAAGAAAACAAAGCAATATAAGACTCAGTGAGCAAATATAAAATAAATCATTACAATATCTTACAGATGTCCCGGAGACAGCAGTTGATATCAAACCACATAAAGAAGCAGACCATGATTGCTTCTACAACTCCCCAAATTAAAGAATCAAAATCTTTCCCAAATGAAGATACAATCCTGAAATTGCCAGATGCAGAATATAAAAAACTAATTTACAGAATGCTTCAAGACATCAGGGATGACTTCAGAAATGAAATAAGGCAATCTACAGAAAAAGCCAAGGAACACACTGATAAAGCAGTTGAAGAAATCAAAAAGATTATTCAAGAACATAGTGGAAAAATTAATAAGCTACAAGAATCCATAGAGAGACAGCATTCAGAAATCCAAAAGATTAACAGTAAAATTACAGAATTAGATAACTCAATAGGAAGTCAGAGGAGGACAATCGAGCAATTGGAATGCAGAGTGGGGGAGATGAAGGATAAGGCACCTGACACCAATATAAAAAAAAAGTTTTTTTTTTTTATATAGTTGAAGAAAAATCAGATAAAAGAATTAAAAAAAATGAAACCTAAGAACCATGTGGGACTCTATCAAGAAGAATAACTTGTGTGTGATTGGAGTTCCAGAACAGGGAGGGATAACAGAAAATACAGAGAGAATAGTTGAAGATCTGTTGGCAGAAAACTTCCCTGACATCATTAAAGACAAAAGGATATCTATCCAAGATGCTCATCGAACCCCATTTAAGATTGATCCGAAAAGAAAAACACCAAGACATATTTTCATCAAACTTGCCAAAACCAAAGATAGAAAATTTGAGAAGCTGCCAGGGATAAAAGAAAGGTCTCCTACAAAGGAGAATCAATAAGAATAAGTTCAGACTACTCAGCAGAAACCATGCAGTCAAGAAGGCAATGGGATGACATATATAGAGCACTGAAGGAGAAAAACTGCCAGCCAAGGATCATATATCCAGCAAAACTCTCTCTCAAATATGAAGGTGAAATTAAAACATTTACAGACAAACACAAGCTTAGAGAATTTGCAAAAACCAAACCAAAGCTACAAGAATTACTAAAGGAAATTGTTTGGTCAGAAAATCAATAATACCAGATACCAACACAACACAAGGTCACAGATCAGAGCATCCTGATATCAACTCAAATAGGGAAATCACAAAAACAAATTAAGATTAATTTTAAAAGAAAAAATGCTCAAAACAGGAAATCATTGAAGTTATTATGTAAAAGATGACAATAATCAAAAAGAGGGACTAAATACAGGAGGCATAGAACTTCCATATGGAGAGGAAAACAAGGTGATATAGGATGATACAAGTTAGGTTTTTACTTAAAAAAATAGGGGTAAATATTAAGGTAACCAAAAAGAGGTCTAACAATTCCATAACTCAAAATAAAAACCAAGAAAAACGTAACGACTCAGGAAACATAAATTCAACTACTATGAAAATCAGGAACACACAATTTACAAAGAAAAACGTCCCAGCACAAAAAAGTAAGTGGAAAAATGAAATTGTCAACAACACACACAAAAAGGCATCAAAATGACAGCACTAAACACACACTTATCTATAATTATGCTGACTGTAAATGGACTAAATGCACCAATAAAAAGACATGGAGTCTCAGACTGGATAAAGAAACACGATGTGCCTATATGCTGCCTACAAGAGACACACCTTAGACTTAGAGACACAAACAAACTAAAACTCAAAGGATGGAAAAAAATATATCAAGCAAACAACAATCAAAAAAGAGCAGGAGTAGCAATATTAATTTCTGAGAAAATAGACTTTAAAGTTAAATCCTCCACAAAGGATAAAGAAGGACACTATATAATGATTAAAGGGACAGTTGACCAGGAAGATATAACCATATTAAATATTTTATGCACCCAATGACAGGGCTGCAAGATACATAAAACAAACTTTAACAAAACTGAAAAGTGAGATAGACACCTCCACAATTATAGTAGGAGACTTCAACACACCACTTCCGGAGAAGGATAGGACTTCCAGTAAGAAGCTCAATAGAGACACGGAAGACTGAATTGCTACAATCAACCAACTTGACCTCATAGACGTATACAGAAAAATCCACCCAACAGCTGCAAAGTATACTTTTTTTCTAGTGCAATGGAACATTCTCTAGAATAGATCACATATTAGGTCATAAAACAAACCTTTGCAGTATCCAAAACATTGAAATATTACAAAGCATCTTCTCAGACCACAAGGCCATAAAAGTGCCAATGAATAACAGAAATATCAGAGAAAAGAAATCAAATACTTGGAAACTGAACAATACCTTGCTCAAAAAAGACTGGGTTATAGAAGACATTAAGGAGGGAATAAAGAAATTCATAGAATGCAACGAGAATGAAAACACTTCCTATCAAAACCTCTGGGACACAGCAAAAGCAGTGCTCAGAGGTCAATTTATATCGATAAATGCACACATACACAAAGAAGAAAGAGCCAAAATCAAAGAACTGTCCCTACAACTTGAACAAATACAAAGCAAGCAACAAAAGAATCCATCAGCCACCAGAAGAAAACAAATAAGAAAAATCAGAGCTGAACTAAATGAATTAGAGAACAGAAAAACAATTGAAAGAATTAACAAAGCCAAGAGCTGGTTCTGGAAAAAATTAACAAAATTGATAAATCATCATCCAGACTGACTAAGGAAATACAGGAAAGGAAGCAAATAACCCGAATAAGAAACGAGTTGGGCCATACCACAACAGACCCAACTGAAATTAAAAGAATCATATCAGATTAGTACGAAAAATTGTACTCTTAACAAATTTGCAAACCTAGAAGAAATGGATGAATTCCTAGAAAAACACTACCTACCTAAACTAACACAATCAGAAGTAGAGCAACTAAATAGACCCGTAACATAAAAAGAGATTGAAAAGGTAATCAAAAAACTCCCAAGAAAAAAAAGCCCTGGCCCGGACGGCTTCACTGCAGAGTTCTACCAAACTTTCAGAGAAGAGTTAACACCACTACTACTAAAGGTATTTCAAAGCATAGAAAATGATGGAATACTACCTAACCCATTCTATGAAGTTAGCATATGCCTGATACCAAAACCAGGTAAAGATACCACAAAAAAAGAAAATTATAGACCTATATCCCTCATGAACATAGATGCAAAAATCCTCAACAAAATTCTAGTCAATAGAATTCAACAATATATCAAAAAAAAAAAAAAAAACCACTACGACCAAGTGGGATTTATACCAGGTATGCAAGGCTGGTTTAATGTTAGAAAAACCATTAATGTAATCCACCATATAAGTAAAACGAAAGACAAAAACCACATGATCTTATCAATTGATGCAGAAAAGGCATTTGACAAATTCCAACACCCATTCATGATAAAAACTCTCAGCAAAATAGGAATTGAAGGAAAATTCCTCAACATAATAAAGGGCATCTATACGAAGCACTGGGGTTTTTTTTTTTTATACAACTCAACAGCCAACATCATTCTAAATGGAGAGAGTCAGAAAGTATTTCCCTTGAGAATGGGAACCAGAGAAGGATGCCCTTTATCACTGCTCTTATTCAACATTGTGCTAGAGGTCCTAGGCAGAGCAATTAAGCTAGACAAAGAAATAAAGGGCATCCAGATTGGCAAGTAAGAAGTAAAACTTTCTCTATTTGCAGATGACATGATCTTATACACAGAAAACCGTTTGGAATCCTCCAGAACACTACTGAAACTAATAGAAGAGTTCGGCAGAGTCTCAGGTTACAAGATAAACATACAAAAATGATTTGGATTCCTCTACATCAACAAAAAGAACATCGAAGAGGAAATCACCAAATTAATACCTTTCACAGTAGCCCCCAAGAACATAAAATACTTAGGAATAAATCTTACCAAAGATATAAAAGACCTATACAAAGAAAACTACAAAGTACTAGTGCAAGAAACTAAAAGGGACCTACATAAGTGGAAAAAATACCTTGCTCATGGATAGGAAGTCTTAACATTGTAAAAATGTCTATTCTACCAAAAGCCATCTATACATACAATGCACTTCTGATCCAAATTCCAATGACATTTTTTACTGTGATGGAGAAACAAATCACCAACTTCATACGGAAGGGAAAGAAGCCCCGGATAAGTAAAGCATTATTGAAAAAGAAGAAGAAAGTGGGAGGTCTCACTCTACCTGATTTTAGAAGCTATTATACAGCCACAGTAGTTAAAACAGCCTGGTACTGGTACAACAACAGACACATAGACCAATGGAACAGAATTGAGAACCCAGATATAAATCCATCCACATATGAGCAGCTGATACTTGACAAAGGCCCAGTGTCAGTTAACTGGGGAAAAGATAGTCTTTTTAACAAATGGTGCTAGCATAACTGGATATCTATCTGTAAAAAAATGAAACAGCATCCATACCTACACCAGGCACAAAAACTAACTCCAAATGGATCAAAGACCTAAACATAAAGTCTAAAATGATAACGATCATGGAAGAAAAAATAGGGACAACGTTAGAAGCCCTAATACAAGGCATAAACAGAATATAAAACATTACTAAAAATGCCAAAGAGAAACCTTGGAGCTCCTAAAAATCAAACACCTATGCTCATCTAAAGACTTCACCAAAAGAGTAAAAAGACCACTTACAGACTGGGGAAAAATTTTCAGCTATGACATCTCTGTCCTGTGCCTGATCCCTAAAATCTATATGATTCTGCTAAAACTCAACCACAAAAAAGACAAACAACCCAATTAAAAAATGGGCAAAGGTTATGAACAGGCACTTCACTAAAGAAGATATTCAGTTGGCTAACAGATACATGAGAAAATGCTCTCAATCATTAGCAATTAGAGAAATGCAAATTAAAACTGCAATGAGATTCCATCTCACTCCAACAAGGCTGGCATTAATCCAAAAAACACAAAATAATAAATGTTGGAGAGGCTGTGGAGAGATTGGAACACGTATACAGTGCTGGTGGGAATGTAAAATGGTACAGCCCCTTTGGAAATCTATCTGGCGCTTCCTTAAAATGTTAGAAATAGAACTACCATACAACCCAGAAATCCCACTCCTTGGAATATATCCTAGAGAAATAAGAGCCTTTACACGAACAGATATAGGCACACCCATGTTTATTGCAGCACTGTTTACAATAGCAAAAAGTTGCAAGCAACCAAGGTGCCCATCAATGGATGAATAAATTATGGTATATTCCCACAATGGAATACTACGCATCGGTAAAGAACAGTGATGAATCTGTGAAACATTTCATAACATGGAGGAACCTGGAAGGCATTATGCTGAGTGAAATTAATTGTAAAAGGACAAATATTGTATAAGACCACTATTATAAGGTCTTGAGAAATAGTTTAAACTGAGAAGAACACATTCTTTGGTAGTTACGAAAGGGGTAGGGAGGGAGGGCAGGAGAGGGGTATTTACTAATTAGATAGTAGATAAGAACTATTTTAGGTGAAGGGAAGGACAACACTCAATGCAGGGGATATCAGCACAACTGGACTAAACCAAAAGCAAAGAAGTTTCCTGAATAAACTGAATACTTGGAAGGTCAGCGTAGCAGGGGCAGGGGTTTGGGGACTATGGTTTCAGGGGACATCTAAGTCAATTGGCAAAATAAAATCTATTAAGAAAACATTCTGCATTCCACTTTGAAGACTGGCGTCTGGGGTCTTAAACACTAGCAAGCAGCCACCTAAGATGCATCAATTGGTCTCAACCCACCTGGATCAAAGGAGAATGAAGAACACCAAGGACACAAGGTAATTATGAGCCCGAGAGACAGAAAGGGCTACATGAACCAGAGACTACATCATCCTGAGACCAGAAGTACTAGATGGTGCCTGGCCACAGCTGATGACTGCTCTGACAGGGAACACAACAGAGAACCCCTGAGGGAGCAGGAGAGCAGTGGGATGCAGACCCCAAATTCTCATAAAAAGGCCAGACTTAATGGACTGACTGAGACTAGAAGGACCCCAGCGTCATGGTCCCTAAACCTTCTTTGACCCAGGACAGGAACTATTCCCGAAGCCAACTCGTCAGACATGGATTGGACTGGACAGTGTGTTGGAGAGACATGCTGATGAGGAGTGAGCTACTTGCATGAGGTGGACACTTGAGACTATGTTGGCATCTCCTCCCTGGAGGGGAGATGAGAGGGTAGAGGGGGTTAGAAACTGGTAAAATGGTCAGAAAAAGAGAGAGTGGAGGGAGGTAGCGGGCTGTCTTATTGGGGGGAGAGTAATTGGGAGTATGTAGTAAGGTTTTTTTTTTTTTTTTTTTTTTTAGTAAGGTGTATAGAAGTTTTTATGTGAGAGACTGACTTGGTTTTTAAACTTTCACTTAAAGCACAATAAAAATTATTTTAAAAAAACTAACGAACATTGGAAGCAGACTACCCCATTGATTTTAGTGTGTTGGAAGACTTCAAATTTTGTGATATCTGCTTAACATATAAGATACTTGGATTTTTTCATCAGTTATATATTTGTTTCTTTTTGAATTAAGCTGTTCTTTAAGCAGTTACAGAGACAGATTATGTCTGTGTAATGGAAGATCAATAACTGACATTTAGGTTTCAACTTTTCTTTTGTTTCAATAAAATGACGAAAAAGATAAATTTACACCTTTAAAAGATTATCCTGTAGTGGAACAGTTTTCATTGCCCAATCACCTTATCCTGCCATGCAGTTATTAAAATTAGTTTCTGCTCTTTAAAGCTGTTCTCCTTTCTCGTTCTCACAGCGTGTCGTAGCCTTAATCTTTGACTGCAAAAACTTGATGAAAACATACAGGAAAGGGAATTTTGGAAAGCTCACATGCTAGATATAAAAATATCAAACAACTTTCTGCTGTCCCTGTTTTGGTTGGCATTTTTCAGAAAGTGTGCTTAGTGTTATTTCACTGTTAATTTTCCTTTGCTTTTATTTATTCTTATATCTAGGAAACATTATTTTCTCTCTTTGTACATTGTATTTAGAAATCGCATTGAGTCTCTTCTCATTTTTCTTTACTCAGAATAATTAGGGCTTTAAAACTCTTATTTCCTCTGTTTTCTCACTATGTATATTGCTATTATCTGTACATCTTTTTTTTTCCCCCCTTTCAGACTTTTTGAACCCTTTAGGAGAAACAAACTGTGCTTCTAGGGACATTGTAGCTTCATAGACAGGAATAATTACTCTCTATTTTAGATCAAAACTGAGGGTTCAGGTAAGCTAGATTCTTTCACTGTTTCAGGCCTGGCCCTCAGGCAGCCAGGAAGTCACTAAAGGTCATTCAACTGAAATAGAATCTTCTCTGGGGAGTCACTGCCCCTGACATTCAAGTTGGTCATTCAGGGATTCCCTCCCTGCAAAGGCTGGCTTTGCATTGTGTCTGCATAAAACAGAAAAAATAAATGAAAGTTGGTCGCCACTTGAGGATTCTAATGCTTTAAACAAAGACCAAAAATGGGTCTTTAATCTCCTAGTGGGTAAGAAGCTTACAACTTTTAATTTGGTATAGCACCAGTTCCATTGTATGGTGAGCAGTCTCTAAGATCCAGGTTAAGCACTTAACCATTGCTTCCTGAATTCACATCTACTTCTTCCTTCTGGATCATCAAACTCATTCACATAGGCTTGGCAGATATTTGCTGTGGGGTTCTTTCTTGGGGATTCTCATCAGCTTGTGTGGACTATTTTTTTTTTTTTTTTTTTTACCAAGAAAGTGTTAATGAAGACTTTCTCTAGTCTTGAAGAATGCCTCTGAAGTCATAAAGAAGAGGATATTACTGAAGTGATCAAAGAGGCACATGGAGTAGTGTAACCAGTTTTCAAATCCTGCTCTTGGGAACTCAGTGGCTCCGTGGAGATGCTTCAGGATGGTGAAACAGCAATGTATCCACTTAACAGCTAAGACTTTAATTGCCCAAGGAACTCATTCATCACTTCATATTATGTAAAGTATGTTATTTTACATAAATATATCATTTGTCATTTTATATAATGGGATTCTGTGTAAGATATCATTTGAAAGTAAATAGTTCACTGCTAAGAATATTTCAAACCACTGAAGTGGAGAAAAGGACAGAATGTCATCAGAGTCCTGGTGCCAGCAAATTGCCTTAGATAAGTCTCTTTAGCTGTCGTTATTACTGAAAGGGTTAGCTTCACAAATGGCTCTTAATTGCTGAGGGGAACCGTGATATAAAAGAAAGTAAATATTAAAGCAATAATATAAGTGCTAATATCATAAACATGCCTTAATATTTGGTTATTATATCAAAAAGTTAGTGGAGGTGAGGAAAAAAAAATCTTTTAGAAGATGTTGAACTGTATGCCTTCCCAACTAAGTTATAAGTTCCCAGAAGCATTTCTTTATTATTTTTATTTTTTCTTTCTTAATTCCTGGCTCCCCAAGCCTGGCACATTGTAGGCACTCCACAAATTCTTATTTATTGAACAAATTGGCGAATAAGCCAATAAACACACAAGCTAAATATCTCTAAGACTTTGTAACGCTCTATGTTTTGTTATGCCAAATTAGCCACCAACAACCTGACTTTAGACAACATGGTTAACTTGAAAATTAAAGAGCTACACTAGAGTCAAGCTCAGTTCAGCTTTTTCCTTTCTCCTTAGAAGTGGAATTTCTATTCTTGCTTTGCCCTGCATTTTGTGGAGCAATGACCCAGTATACACGGAATAGCAAGTAGGCTAGCAGATACTACTCTTTCATCTTGAGTCACAAAAACTGGCATTTTCCATTACTGACATTTCACTTAGTCTTTGTGACAGCACTTCTCCCTTACCTTCCTACATGACATGTGTAGAAAAATCTAGTACAACAAAGTCCTACCTATACCTGATATCTTGCTACATGCAAAGTGAAGTAATAAAATGGAGGGGAAAATTTCCTCCTTGCATTATGTTTTTGTGAGGTGCTGTCGAGTCAGTTGTGATTCATAGTTATCCTATGTATAACGAAACACTGCCTGGTCCTGATCCATCCACTGTTGTCTTTATGCTCGAGTCCACTGTTGCATCCATGGTGTCAATCCATTTCATTGATGGTCTTCTTTTTCACTGACCCTCTACTTTACTAAGCATGGTGGCCTTCTCCAGAGGTTGGTTCTTCCTGACATACATGAGACAAAGTCTTGCCATCCTTGCTTCTGAGGAGCATCCTGGCTGTACTTCTAAGACAGATTTGTTTGTTCTCCTGGCAGTCCAAGGTACATTTAATATTCTTCTTCTTCACTACTGTAATTCAAATGGGTCAATTTTTTTTTCTGTCTTCCTTATTCATTTTCCTGCTTTTGCATGCATATGAGGCAACTGAAAATACCATGAATTGGGTCAGGCACACTTTAGTCTTCGAAGTGACATCTTTGGTTTTTACCACTTTAAAGAGTTTTTTGCAGCAGATTTGTCCAATGCAATACGTTCTTTGATTTCTTGACTGCTGCTTCCGTGGGTGTGGATTGTGGATCCAAATAAAATGAAATCCTTGACACCTTCAATCTTTTCTCCATTTATCATGATGGTGCTTATTGATCCAGTTGTGAGAATTTTTGTTTTCTTTATGTTGAAGTGCAATCTATACTGAAGGCTGTAGTCTTTGATCTTCATCAGTAAGTCTTCAAGTCCTCTTCACTATGACCAAGCAAGGTTGTGTCATTTGCATATCACAGATTGTTAATTAATTATCTGAAAGTAGGATGTGTGAAGTATGAATCTAGGAAAATTGGAAGTCAAAAATGAAATGGGATGCATAAAGATTGATATCCTAGGCATTACTGAGCTGAAATGGATTGGTATTGGCCATTTTGAATCAGACAATCATATGGTCTACTATGCAGGGAATGATATATTGAAGAGGAATGGCATTACATTCAACATCAAAAAGAACTTTTCAAGATCTATCCTGAAGTGCAACACTGTCAGTGGTAGGATAATATCCAAATGCCTACAAAGAAGGCCAGTTAATACAACTATTATTCAAATTTAAGCAACAACCACGAAGACCAAAGATGAAGAAATTGAGGATTTTTACGAACTTCTGCAATCTGAAATTAATCAAACACGCAGTGAAGACATATTGATAATTACTGGTGATTGGAATATGAAAGTTGGAAACAAAGAAGAAGGATCAGTAGTTGGAAAATATGGCCTTGGTGATAGACATGACACTAGGATCACATGATAGAAGTTTGCAAGACCAACGACTTCTTAATTGTTAATACCTTTTTTCACCAACATTAATGGCAGCTATACATGTGGTCCTCACCAGATAGAATACACAGGAATCAAATCGACTACATCTGTGGAAAGAGATAATGGAGAAGGTCAATATCATCAGTCAGAACAAAGTCCTCGAGCATGTCGCACATGAATTTAGAGACAATTTCAAGAATAGATTTGATGTATTGAACACTAATGACTGAAGACCAGGTGAGTTGTGAAATGATATCAAGGACATCATACATGAAGAAAGAAAAAGGTCATTAAAAAGACAAGAGAGAAAGAAAAGACCAAAATGGATGTCAGAAGAGACTCTGAGACTTGTGCTTAAGCATAGAATAGCTAAGGCAAATGGAAGAAATGATGACGTAAAAGAGCTGAAAAGATTTCAACAGGCAGCTGAAAAAGACAAAGCAAAGTATTAAAATAAAATGTACAAAGACCTGGAGTTAGAAAACCAAAAGGAAGAACACACTCAGAATTTCTTAGGCTAAAAGAACTGAAGAAAAAATTCAAGCCTTGTGTTGCAATACTGAAGGATTCTACAGGGAAAATATTGATCAACTTAGAAAGTATCAAAAGAAGATGGAAAAAATACACAAAATCAGTGTACCAAAAGAGTTGGAGATATTCAACCATTTCAAGAGGTAGCACATCATCAAGAATCTATGGTATCGAAGGAAGAAGTACAAACTGCACTGAAGGCACTGGCAAAAAGCAAGGCTCCAGGAATTGACAGAATACACATTGAGATGTTTCAACGAACAGATGCAGCGCTGGAGGTAGTCACTCTCTATGCCAAGAAATTTGGAAGAAAGCTACCTGGCCTCCTGACTGGAAGACATCCATATTTGTGCCGACTTCAAAGAAAGGTGATCCAGCAGAATGTGGAAATTATCAGACAATATCATTAATATCACACACATGCAAAATTTTGCTGAAGATCATTCATGAGCGGTTATAGCAGTACAGCAACAGAGAATTGCAGAAATTCAAGCTGGATTCAGAACAGAATGTGGAACCAGGGATACTATTGCTGATATCAGATGGATCTTGGCTGAAAGCAGAGAATACCAGAAAGATGTTTACCTGTGTTTTATTGACCATGCAAAGGCATTCGACTGTGTGCATCATAACAATTTATGGAGAACATTGCAAAGAATGGGAATTCCAGGACAATTAATTGTGCTTATGAGGAGCCTGTACACAGACCAAGAGGCAGTTGTTCGAACAGAACAAGGGGAGCCTGTGTGGTTTAAAGTCAGGAAAAGGCGTGCCAGGGTTGTATCCTTTAACCATACTCATCCAACCTGTATGCTGAGTGAATAATCTGAGAGGCTGGATGATAAGAAGAAGAACTTGGCATAAATATTGGACGGAGACTCATTAACAACCTGCGATATGCAGGTGACACAACCTTGCTTGCTTTTCAGTATACCAGAAAAAAAAAAAAAAAACCAAAAACCCCATACCCATTGCCGTCCGGTCGATTCCAACTCATAGCGACCCTATAGGACAGAGTAGAACTGCCCCATGGAGTTTCCAAGGAGCACCTGGTGGATTCGAACTGCCAACCTTTTGGTCAGCAGACGTAGCACTTAACCACGACACCACCAGGGTTTCCTTTCAGTATACATATATGTGAAATTACAAGTATAGACATAAAAGAAAACACTAGTATACAGCTGCCAAAGACATATACATTATATCAAGAGCCAGGGTAGAAAAAATATATAAGGTGACACATTTATATACTGTATATTATCGTATCTTCCATAATTTTCTGGCCAGTAGCACAAAAAGCTTAGAAACATATGTGTGTATATATGTATATATATATATATAGACACACATATATACACACAGTGCTGTTCTAAATATATAATTGTTGAAATGGAAAGTTAACTTTTTCATATTATCAAAGATTTTATATATATAATCTATGATAATATCATGAAAAAATTGACATTCTATTTCAATTCCACAATTATATATTTAACACAGCACTATAAAACACTGTAAAAATGGCTTAGGGGAGTTGTCTATCCTCCAGCTCCACAAGGGGGAAGGAGGACCAAAATCAACAGCCCAAGGTTGATTCATATGAGGTGGAGGTCAGACACGCCTCCTCTTTCTGCCATCTCTATCAGTTCTGACACCAACTATCACTCCCACAGCATTCTCTTTTGGGTTCAATAAGTCATTGCAATGGCCATGCAGAACTCACAGACCATGCTCACAATTACAGGTTTTGTTAGGGAAGTAACAGTTACAATTCATGCTCAAGAACACCCGGGATACAGTTCTTCCATTAGGATAGCCTCTCCCCAGCCGTACTTGGAGGGATGCCTCTCCATGGTCCCCAGTCTCTGCCCAAACACACTCAGCCTTCTCTCTCCATGGGTGGGAAGCCCACCTTGCCATCTCCTGCTGCTGGGTCTCTGCTGCTAGGTCTCTCCTGCTGGTCTATCCTTCCTTGGAGGTGGCAGGTTCCTTCCCTTTGCACTGGAATTGGCTCTTTCTTACGGCAAAATTGACCTGTCTCCTTGGATTACCCTATCACAAGTCCTGCCCAGTCACCTAGCTGGGAGTTACAAGACCATGGCTAGAAAGGCCACAAAAAAGTAATCAATCCACCGAAAACAGTTATATAAAAATGGGGCAAAATATAGATCCTGTCCTCTAAAGCTTACAATTTAATAGTGGGGCTAGATAAGTACACAAATCATTATAATTGAAGAAAAAGTAAATAATAAAAGTACAATTAATTTATATGGAGTTTGAAGAGCAGAAACTTCTTTATTAAGATTCAAGAAATGAATGGCATTTAAGATGGACACAAAGGGAGAGAATTTTGATTGATGGAGATTAAAGAGGTTGGAGAAAGAAGAGGTTGAGCAATATTGTGACACTGAGAACACTGTACTTTGGAAGAATGTATTTGAATGTGACTGGAGCTAAAGATATACTTTGAGAAGTACTGAGAAATGAGGTTGGAAAGACAGGGTGGCCTTACTGCAGAAGGGCCTAAATATTAGGTGAAATACCCATATTTTATCTAATTGGAAATGGGGAGTCCTTGAAAGAGTTTGAGTAAAGAAAACTAGTCAGTTTGGTGCTTGTTGCTGTTGTTAGGTGCTGTTGAGTCGGTTCCGATTCATAGCAACCCTATGCACAACAGAACGAAACACTGCCTGGTCCTGAGCCATCCTTAAAATCGTTGCTGTGCTTGAGCTCATTGTTGCAGCCAGTGTGTCAATCCACCTCGCTGAAGGTCTTCCTCTTTTCTGTTGACCCTGT
Organism: Elephas maximus indicus; assembly: GCF_024166365.1. Classification (NCBI taxonomy): domain Eukaryota; kingdom Metazoa; phylum Chordata; class Mammalia; order Proboscidea; family Elephantidae; genus Elephas; species Elephas maximus. Next base: position 166,173,154 of record NC_064819.1, read on the forward strand.
ACTCTGCCAAGCATGATGTCCTTCTCCAGGGACTGATCCCTCCTGACAACATGTCCAAAGTATGTAAGATGCAGTCTCTCCCTGCTTGCTTCTGAGGAGCATTCTGGTTGTACTTCTTCTAAGACAGATTTGTTCGTTCTTTTGGCAGTCCATGGTATATTCAATATTCTTCGCCAACACCACAATTCAAAGGCATCAGTTCTTCTTTAGTCTTCCTTATTCATTGTCCCGCTTTCACATGCATATGATGCGATTGAAAATACCATGGCTTGGGTCAGGTGCACTTTAGTCTTCAAGTGCACATCTTTGCTTTTCAACACTTTAAAGAGGTCCTTTGCAGCAGATTTGCCCAATGCACTGTATCTTTTGATTCCTTGACTGCTGCTTCCATGGCTGTTGATTGTGGGTCCAAGTAAAATGAAATCTTTGACAACTTCAGTCTTTTCTCCGTTTATCATGATATTGCTCATTGGTCCAGTTGTGAGGATTTTTGTTTTCCTTATGTTGAGGTGCAATCCAAACTGAATGCTGTGGTCTCTGATCTTCATTAGTAAGTGCTTCAAATCCTCTTCACTTTCAGCAAGCAAGGTTGTGTCATCTGCATAACGCAGGTTGTTCATGAGTCTTCTTCCAATCCTGATGCCCCGTTCTTCTTTATATAGTCCAGCTTCTCGTATTATTTGCTCAGCATACAGATTGAATAGGTATGGTGAAAGAATACAACCCTGAGGTACACCTTTCCTGCCTTTAAACCAATCAGTATCCCCTTGTTCTGTACGAACAACCGCCTCTTGATCTATGTAAAGGTTCCTCATGAGCACAATTAAGTGTTCTGTAATTCCCATTCTTCACAATGTTATCCATAATTTGTTATGATCCACGCAGTCGAATACCTTTGCATAGTCAATAAAACAGGTAAACCTCCTTCTGATATTCTCTGCTTTCAGCCAGGATCCATCTGGCATCAGCAATGATATCCCTGGTTCCACGTCCTCTTCTGAAACCAGTCTGAATTTCTGGCAGTTCCCTGTCGATATACTGCTGCAGCCGTTTTTGAATGATCTTCAGCAAAACTTTGCTTGCGTGTGATATTAATGATATTGTTCTATAATTTCCACTTTTGGTTGGATCACCTTTCTTGGGAATACGGATAAATATGGATCTTTTCCAGTCAGTTGGCTGTCTTCTATATTTCTTGGCATGGACGAGTGAGCACCTCCAGCGCTACATCTGTTTGTAGAAACAACTCAATTGATACTCCATCAATTTCTGGAGCCTTGTTTTTTGCCAATGCCTTCAGAGCAGCTTGGACTTCTTTCTTCAGTACCATCGGTTCCTGATCATATGCCACCTCTTGAAATGGTTGAACCTCTACTAATTCTTTTTGGTATAATGACTCTGTATTCTGCCATCTTTTGATGCTTCCTGCGTCGTTTAATATTTTCCACATGGAATCCTTCACTATTGCAACTTGGGGCTTGAATTTTTTCTTCAATTTTTTCAGTTTGAGAAACGCCAAGCGTGTTCTTCCCTTTTGGTTTTCCATCTCCAGCTCTTTGCACATGTCATTACAATACTTTACTATGTCTTCTCAAGTCGCCCTTGAAATCTTCTGTTCTTTTACTTTATCAATTCTTCCTTTTGCTTTAGCTGCTCAACATTCAAGAGCAAGTTTCAGAGTGTCCTCTGACATCCATCTTGGTCTTTTCTTTCTTTCCTGTCTTTTCAGTGACCTCTTGCTTTATGTATGATGTCCTTGATGTCATTCCACAACTCGTCTGGTCTTCGGTCACTGGTGTTCAATGTGTCAAATCTGCTCTTGAGATGGTCTCTAAATTCAGGTGGGATATACTCAAGGTCATATTTTGGCTCTCGTGGACTTGTTCTGATTTTCTTCAGTTTCAGCTTGAACTTGCATATGAGCAATTGATGGTTTGTTCCACAGTTGGCCCCTGGCCTTGTTCTGGCTGATGATATTGAACTTTTCCATCATCTCTTTCCACAGATTAGTCAATTTGATTTCTGTGTGTTCCATCTGGTGAGGTCCATGTGTATAGTCGCCATTTATGTTGGTGAAAGAAGGTATTTGCAATGAAGAAGTCATTGGTCTTGCAAAATTCTATCATTTGATCTCTGGCATTGTTTCTATCACCAAGGCCATATTTTCCAACTACTGATCCTTCTTCTTTGTTTCCAACTTTTGCATTCCAATCATCAGTAATTATCAGTGCATCTTGATTGTATGTTGGATCAGTTTCAGACTGCAGCAGCTGATAAAAATCTTCTGTTCCTTCATCTTTGGCTGTAGTGGTTGGTGCGTAAATTTGAATAATAGTTGTACTAACTTGTCTTCCTTGTAGGCGTATGGATATTATTCTATCACTGACAGCATTATACTTAAGGCTACATCTTGAAACGTTCTTTTTGACGATGAATGCAACACCATTCCTCTTCAAGTTGTCATTCCCAGCATAGTAGACTATATGCTGGTCTAATTCAAAATGGCCAATACCAGTCCATTTCAGCTCACTAATGCCTAGGATATCGATGTTCATGCGTTCCATTTCATTTCTGAGAATTTCCAATTTTCCTAGATTCATACTTCATACATTCCACGTTCCGATTATTAATGGATGTTTGCAGCTGTTTCTTCTCATTTTGAGTTGTACCACATCAGCAAAGGAAGGTCCCGAAAGCTTTACTCCATCCACGTCATTAAGGTTGACTCTACTTTGAGGAAGCAGCTCTTCCCCAGTCATCTTTTGAGTGCTTTCCAACTTGGAGGGCTTATCTTTCAGCACTTTATCAGACAGTGTTCTGCTGATATTCATAAGGTTTTCACTGGCTAATGCTTTTCAGAAGTAGACTGCTGGGTCCTCCTTCCTAGTCTGTCTTAGTCTGGAAGCTCCGCTGAAACCTGTCCTCCATGGGTGACCCTGCTGGTATCTGAATACCAGTGGCATAGCTTCCAGCTTCACAGCAATGCGCAAGCCCCCACAGTATGACAAACTGACAGACATGGGGTGGGGGGAGTGGTTTGGTGCTATGGTTCAAGAAATGTGGACTGGCAGAAATTAGGGTACAAAGAGATGAGAGGGGAGAGATGAGTTGTAAAATTATTATAATACTATAGTGTCTGGATTGTTGAGAGGGTAGTGGGATTGTCAAGTAGAGTAGAAATGGCACACTTAATTTGAGTAATTTGAGGTGATTTTAACAAAGAGAGTGTTTTCAGAGGTGTGGACATGGTAGGGAAACCACAATGGATAGTTAATGAAGTTCCTTGGAACTGGTTATACTAGGGGAGACAGAAGTATTATCAGAACCCAGTTGGAGAGAGTTGTGTGGAGCAGAGAACCTTTAGTAGAGCGTGGCAGGCAGGCCACAATCTCAAGGAAAATACTCTGACCATACTCACTTCTTTCCTTCTGGTTTCTCACTAGGACTCCTCACTGGCCAAGAGCAACCAGAAGTCAGAAGACAAGAGAATTGTTGACACAGAGTGGGGTAAGAAGGGTAGAAAGTGATCTGGGGGAGAAATAAAAGTTATCCAGTTTTTTTATGGACCAGCACAGGGCACTTTGGGTGAGAGACCAAGCAAAGAGTTGACGATACAGATTTGGAGATTAGGGGAATGCT